>NW_017308779.1:25828-36436 GCF_000935625.1 Nanorana parkeri | reverse complement strand
AAATCATTGCATTCATCACCTCCATGGCCACAGGTGTATAAAATCAAGCACCTAGGCATGCAGACTGCTTCTACAAACATTTGTGAAAGAATGGGTCGCTCTCAGAAGCTCAGTGAATTCAAGCATAGTACCGTGATAGGTTGCCACCTGTGCAATAAGTCCATCCGTTAAATTTCCTTGCTACTAAATATTCCACGGTCAACTGTTAGTGGTATTATAACAAAGTGGAAGCAACTGAGAACAACAGCAACTCAGCCATGAAGTGGTAGGCCATGTAAAATGACAGAGCGGGGTCAGCCCATGCTGAAGCGCACAGTGCGCAGAAGTCGCCGACTGTCTGCAGAGTCAACAGCTACAGAACTCCAAACTTCGTGTGACCTTCAGATTGGCACAAAAACAGTGCGTAAAGAGCTTCATGGGATGGGTTTCCATGGCCGAGCAGCTGCATCCACGCATTACATCACCGAGTGCAATGCAAAGCGTCGGATGCAGCGGTGTAAAGCACAACACCACCGGACTCCAGAGGAGTGGAGACATGTTCTCTGGAGTGACAAATCACGCTGCTCTGTCTAACAATCCGATGGACGTGTCTGGGTTTGGCCGTTGCCAGGAGAACAGAACTTGCCTGCCTGCATTGTGCCAAGTGTAAAGTTTGGTGGAGGGGGGATTATGGTGTGGGGTTGTTTTTCAAGGGTTGAGCTTGGCCCCTTAGTTCCAACGAAGGGAACTCTTAAGGCATCAACATACCAAGACATTTTGGACAATTTCATGCTCCCAACTTTGTGGGAACAGTTTGGGGATGGCCGATTCCTGTTCCAACAGTTCCAACATGACTGCACACCAGTGCACAAGGCAAGGTCCATAAAGACATGCATGGGCGAGTTTGGGGTGGAGGAATTTGACTGGCCTGCACAGAGTCCTGACCTGAACCCAATAGAACACCTTTTGGATGAATTAAAGCGGAGACTGCGAGCCTGGCCTTCTCGTCCAACATCAGTACCCGACCTCACAAATGAGCTCCTGGAACAATGGTCAAACATTCCCATAGACACAATCCTAAACCTTGTGGACAGCCTTCCCAGAAGAGTTGCAGTTGTTATAGCTGCAAAGGGTGGGCCAACTCAATATTGAACCCTACGGACTAAGACTGGGATGCCATTATAGTTCATGTGTGTGTAAGGGCTGGCATCCCAATATTTTTGGCAATATAGTGTGTGTATATATATATATATATCAGAGTGCTAAAGTGCTAGAATCACAACACTATAGTGCCATATCTAGTGAAAATAAATGACATCAAAAAGATGCAATATCAGTCCAAACTATGCATTTTTTATCATAAACATTAATTATCCACCGTGCCCAGAGTAAAGTTGGATGGACTCACCAGAACATTTTGACCACAGGAAACGGCATTAATACTCCTTTCTGTCAAATTTTATTTTCCATGCTCTCCTTGCTCCACACGTATTCCAAACAGTGCAATGGCAGTGAATTATTTTGAACTCCTGTTGTTTCTTAATGGTTCCGATCTTAACCCCATGCACCTCAGTGTATCACCCTTAAACTGATGGGTTGGTAGAATGTTTCAGTAGAACCTTTTTGATGTTTAATGCAGCAGGTAAAATGGCTAAATCCAGGTTTTTTTCTGAACACAGGGAAAATATCCTGTCTGGCTGCCGAGACAGACATAGGCTCCCCATGGGACACCGGAGAAAAGTCACACTGAAACCAGAAGTGATTTAATACACATTGCTTCCACTTTCAGTGATCGGAAGGGATATCAGCCGCTGGAAGTGTGCTGATCTTCCTCCGATCTAAGTGCAGAGACCTGCCAGTTCCAGGCACGCATGGGGGACAGTAGAGCCCAGAATAGCTGCAAGCAGCAGCAGAGGGGGGCGCACTAATCCTCAGCACTGTATGATCAGTGATCAGGTGGATCTATAGCGGGTGGTGTGTGCGAGCGGGAAAAGACGTTTAAAAACCTCTACCCGCACTCAAGCAGTTATAAAAATGCCAATTGGTAGACTTTTTACAGCAAAGGAGACTATGTGAGTCTCTTCTGTCATAAAAGCTTCTTTCTACCTTTCAGCATTTTAAACATTTCTGTACGCTGAGCCGTGCATGCTCAGCTCAGCGCACAGACCCGGCATGCCAACATAAAGTAACTCCTGTGCACATGAGTTATGTCATTGGGGCCCAGCCAAGCAAGCCCAAGACTTGAAACCCAGAAGAGAACCAAGCTGAAGATGGAAGCACTGGAGAGGGAGGACCTTCTGCCATGCCGCAATCAGCACTGTAGGGAATCGGTTTGGCAGGCAAGTCTGCCATAATGTGCTAATATGCTCTGCAAACCAGCACACTATGGTTTAAAACTCATGTCTTTTTTAAGTCACTTTACTTCTGCTTTAACACTAATGATAAATTGCAATTTTAAACAGACTGCAATAAAAAAAATTCTAACTTTTTTGCTTTTGTTATACTGAAATTAAAATTGACTTGTATATTGGATATCGTCTAAGGCAGGCCATAGATGGTTTTTCTCCCCATACAGCAAAGATAACATTAATGTTCAGAATAATCTGTTAGCTTTGTGTGTAACAATGATTCCGAAATGACCAGTAAATTGGCAGCTGCATAATACGCATTTGTCGGAAAATGTGGACTGATCTTTTAGTATTTTGTTGCTGCGGCATTTACCAGAATTTTTTTTTACTAATGGAACCCCACTATGCGTGTTACTAAACACATTCAGTAATTCACTACGTGTAATTTAGATGATAGGTTTTTGGACAATGGCCAGCTGAGTAATGTGTGACTGAACAGGTTACCTTTCTCCCTGTGCTGTTAAATGTTAAAATGCCCTAAGAAACTGGAAGTCACACAAATCCATGGTTCTATTATTTTTTGGTGAAGCAAGGCTTTTACAGCACAGCTTGCGTCATTAGAGAATATCATGCGATCCGCGCTTCGGGCTGCAATTTATTTCTAATTGGAGGCCCTCCAGTTATTTTCAGTAGGCTGACATAAGTTTATTTTTCCTTGCTGGTTTCCGTGCTCCATGCCCTCCTTTTTTTTCTGCCTGTCTGTTGCCTGCATTTTAATCGAAGAGATGTGCCCTGGAGCAAGAAGACTTTCTGTTCAGTGTATCCTGCACTGTAAAAATAAAATAGATCTATGTGCACTAAGCGGGCCTGCCACAACTGTTTGTTAATAGTACTCATGCTCTCTTCTACGAGGGGAAATTTATGATTAGCTTAATATGTTTGGCAAGAATGTTTACAAATAAGCACATCACAAGTTCTGAGCGCTATCTATTCTATAAAGAGAGTGAAGCATAACATTAAACATTAAAATTATTAAAAGCTGACGGCGCGGCAATTGAACATTATCTTGCACTGAAGGGATTCACAGCTTAACACACAGACAAAATACATATATAGGATGTGAACTTTTTTTGCCCACTAAGCAATTTGTTGCAATACTGTTTAGCCATTGCTGTGATTCATACCCCCCTGTCATATTATATATTAAGGAGGGTGACAGAACTATCCAAACTCTTCAACTCTATAGCTGCTGCCTGCTTATTGTACTATTAAATTATTTGTTTAAGAACAACTAAACCCAAGAACAAAAATATAATATATTGCAGCTTAACATATGTTTTCTTTCTTCAGACTAACAACATTTCCAGTATGTGCAGAAAATACTTATTGATTTTGCCACAAATGCATATTCACTTACTGTGAGAGGAACTGGACACTAAAACAATACTATCTTTCTTGTATAAACTACTTATCTCCTCATCCCTCATTTGAAGGAGATATACAAAGGCAGACATGTTTGATGTTCAGGCTGTGTGACAACCATGTCTTCTTCCATAGATACAGAGAAGGCATGAACATAGCCACTCAGGGATAGTGTGTTATTCGCAGGATCACCAGGTGAAAAAAAAGGGAAAGAGCCTGAAAAAGCTGGTAAGCTGCAAAATAGTATTGCAATTTTTGTTTTTGAGCTAGGGTATGCTTTGACCAAGGAATTTTAACATAGTGTGTGCTTAGTTTGAGACATTTCCTCCTTTGTAGAATAAGTGGTGTTTGATGAAAAAGTACTTAATTTTGTAATCAATGATCTGGATGACATTTTTGTTATAAGCCTTGCTAATTCAGTTGTGTTTAGTAACACATAAGATGTAATTAGAAAAATGTGTGAATCTTGGTGGGTGAAAGCTGTGTGAAACTTGGGCAGAACATTTATAAACAGACCCTTTAGTCTCCATGGAATTTACAGTCTTAGTTCACAAGCTTCCTAGGGTGTGCAACTTAAAGTTACATTAAACTCAAGAGTTAAATCCTAAAAATGCATTCAAGTACCTTAACTATTAACAAAAAACAGCTTATTTGTACATCACTCAGCTGTAGATCCTCAAATCATCTCTGAATTGGTGCTGACACTGTCCTTCCTTCTGGAGGGTGGCTACTTCTGTTCCCCATGATCCCTGTGTGTGTTGTAAAGTAGCCACTACTCCAAGCTCACTCCTGTGATACACTACAATCTCAATACATTACTAAACTAAACATGAGATTGTAGTCCATCAGACGAGTGAGCTCGGAGCAGTGACTACTTTACAACACACACAGGGACCATGGGGAACAAAAACAGGCACCCTCCAGAAGGAAGGACAGTGTCAGCATGAATTCAGAGATGTTTTGAAGATCTACAGCCAAGTGATACATAAATAAGCTACATTTTTGTTAATAGGGTACTTGAATGCATTTTTATATGTAGCTCCTCAGTTTAGTGCCACTTTAATTTGTGTCTTTTTAAGAAAAGTCTATTTGAGAATGTAGCTTTAACCTGACAATAAAGGGTTGATTAATGGTGTGAACTGTCTCTCCTTAATTCACTGAGAGTAATTAGACTGCTAAGACATCCATTTGTGTGTATCTTTGTTTTTCTTTTTTTTTTAAGTTTTTTTTGTTTTAAATAAATAAAGTATGACAAATGTAATCCCATTTACACCTAGGCTTTTTGTTGCTCAAAGCTAAGAGCAACAAAACACTCAAGACAAGGAATCCCTTTCATTTATATAACCTCTGTTCTCACTTGAGCATTTTGTCGAAAGCAGAAAAATGCCTAGTGCTGGAAAAAGTACATGAGCTACTTTTTTTTACTAAATCTATATTTATTAATTTGTATAAAGTTATATTTATCGTATAAACATAACAAGTAAATACATTTCGTAAATCTCACCAAAATGTAACAGTGAAATCACTTCCAACAAGCATATAGCATTAGGTTATACCTTTGAATAATTCAGCATCTTCTTTACACAAAAGTGACCAGTCTTCATATAAAGTTCTCAGAGCAATATATTGCAATCATCTGAAAGCATACATTCAGTTGTATCATTAAGTATGTCTCCAAAATGATAAGTACAATCATATACATTATATTCCAATAATTATAACCCACACATATAAAAAGAAAAAAAGAAAAAAAAATTATATAAAAGAGCCATATGGTGACTACCTGAAACAAAAGAAGAAAAAAAAAAACAGTAGGGGTCTGATGCCCAACATTTCCCTGAATGTCTCTGAAGAACAAAAAAGGGGTCATTGTCCCCAAATATAAAATTTTTTATCTCTTTTGTCCATGTCTCCTGCTACCAAACCCTCCATGTACATGAATTCATTCATAACCCCATGCCATGCGGCAAGCAAAGGTACAACATTAGTTTTCCATTGTCTCAGATTAGGTAAAAACCACAAAATATATTGTTCATTTAAGCTCATGGAGTCAGAGAGAATGGAGAGGAGGGGTGCTTCCAGAGTAGCTTTAGTATCTGTGCCCTGTGTTTTATTATATACTCAGAATACCTGTTCCCCAATAGTCCATTAAAAATAGAAGTTAACACCGGCATAATTCGTGCAGTATCTACCGTTTCCGGGATACCCCTAACACAAATGGTTTCCGGTGATTGCGATTCTCTCTGGGGTCTATTCACTAAGCTGCCGAAGGATCTAGCCGTAGCTTCGGCTGATCCTTTGGCTAGCTTCGGCCCCAGGACCCCTTCGGTTCAGTAGAACCGAAGGGCTGGTGTACGGGCTATTCACTATAGCCCGTACAGCTCCTGAAGTCGGCTGAGCGGCTCAGTCGAGCCGAAGGCATATGCGTTGGCTCGACTGAGCCGTGGTGAAAGCCGAAGCTGGCCTGGCGGCCGGCCAATGGCCAGCTTGCTTCTGACAGATGGGCGGAGCCAGCCGTCATATCACGGCTGACTCCGGCCACTTTCAGGGCGATCAGCGTCCCTGGTTACCTGGTTACACACTGAGAACCCGGCCGGGCCACTATGATATGACAGCGGCCTCTCCCTGTTCTCAGTGTGTAATGACGAATGGTGTTCCTGGTTACCTGGTAACCAGGAACGCTATCTGTCATTCCTCCCCCGGACGCTCTGGGAGTCTAATAGGCTCCCAGCCACCCGGGAGAGAAACACTTTCCCTGCTCGTTTTTTTTTTTTTAATTTCTTCTGACATCGGAGCTGCTGTCAGAAGAAAAAAATAAATCACCATAGGAATGCATAGCTAGATTCCTATTGGCTATTGCAAAGTGAAATAGCCAATAGGAATCTAGCTATGCATTCCTATGGTGTGTTCTATTGGCCCTGCCAATAGAAAACAGTTGGGCGGAGCTAGCTGTCACTGCAATCGTTTTCAATTTTTTTTCTACTTTTTTAACAATTTTTCTATTCTGCTCGGTTCCACAGAGGGACCAGGCAGAACAGCCCAGCCAAATGCCAAATGAGAATAGACCGAACAGCAGCGAGTAGCCTGCCGGAGGTTTGGCTTAGCCAATCCAGATGTTGGATCGGCTGAGTCGAACTCCTTCTGTGCATGGTCGGCCGACCCGAAGCAACACGAAGCCACCCAATGTACGGCTGATTTCAGCCGATATAACCCCCAGACACATACAATAATACACTGCCCCTTATTAACCCCCACACACATAAAATAATAATCTCCCCCTTATTAACCTCCCCACACACATAAAATAATGCACTCCCCCTTATTAACCCCCCACACACACATAAAATAATACACTCCCCCCTTATTAACCCCCCACTCACACATAAAATAATACTCTCCCCTTCTCCCTCATTAAAACCCCCACACATTTAAAATAAAACACTCCCCCTTCCCCTTATTAATCCCCCACACACAAAATAATAATACACTCCCCCCGCAAGCCCCCTCACCTGTTCACTGCTTTGCAGGGAGGAGGCTTGAGAAGGATCGATCCCTGGTTATCCAGGGGTAGATTAGTGAGGTCTGCAGATCTCACTAATACATCCCTGCTTTCAGCCGGAGCTCAGAACTGTCAGCGCACCGGCCGAAGGAAGCCGAAGCTGACAGGAGTAGCTCTGCGGTCTGCATCTGAAACAGATGCAGACCGCGGAGCTTCTCCCGCAAGTCAGGTACACGGTCTGTGATAGCGTGCCTGACATGTCAGCTGTCTGCGGGCCACATAGTACCAGCTCGTGGGCCTCAGTTGGCCCGCGGACCGGTACTTGCAGACCCAAATTTCCACAGGAACACATTTTGTGCGTTCAAGCAAACAAACTGATACATAGTTTTTTCACACAAGTTAAGGACTTATGTCTCCATAATGTTCAGAAGGAGAGCTTGCTTCTTACTCTACTTCCCTCCATCCGCATTTTTATTGGCCATCACAATGATGGAAGCCTCACTGACCTACTGCCCAGGGAGTAGGAAGAGGTAGGCTAGCTTTGGCATATGGCCAAAGATTTGCATGGCAGAACTGTCTGGGATTCAGCCATTAAAAGAGGGTTTGTGATGCTCAGTTGGTGGGCAACCAGTTTATATACATTTTTCTTAAATTACATGAAAGTTGTTGCCCTTTAGATTGGTACATGATAATATGTTTGGTCTTGAAGCAGATCTAAACCCTATCTGGACAACAATTCACTTGCTAAAACACTATGGTTATTCACTAAGGAGCCAAAGGATTAGCCCAATGCTTGGCTACAACTTTCAGCTCGTTTCAGTTAGGTAAAGCATTTGAACCAAATGGCTGCTGTACACGCTATTCTCAATAACGTGTACAGCAGCCGAAGTTAACAACCGAATACAGTGAAGCCAAACAAACATGCTGCGGCTCGGCAAATCCGAACAAACAGCCGAAGCAGGGAGAATGGTCCACCGAAGTGGACCGAAGTTTGTTAACCACTTTATGCGGGTTCACATAAATACGTTTCTCCTGCTTGAAGTGGTTATACCAAGAACACAGCTGCTGCTGCTGCAGCCATGTTCTTTGTACCATTTTAAACAGCAGGTGATTGCTGTTTCTATACAAGTGATCTGGTGTCTGCTTCTAGCCACTGATCTCTTCTCCGGTCACTGGAAGTGATGTGTATTCATCACTTCCGATGTCATTGTGCACATTCCCCGGCTCCTAGAGCCAGAAAAAGAAGATGGTGACATTAGGGGTCTGAAACACCACCAATGTCTCCATAAAGAGGGCCTGTTACATCCTATTTGCTATTAAATAGGGAGATTGTTAGCCACCTATGTGATAGCAATACAGTTGAGTATAAAAACAAAACATTTAAAAAAATTAAGGTAACATAAAAAAGAAATGCAAAATGTTTTTTTTAAAGTCCCCCACCCACACGTGCACGCACATAAAACGCAAACATGTGTCATATGCGCCTATGTGCAAAAACAAAAATTGCACCACACGCTACATATTGTCAAATACAGAGTCCCACAGCACTCCTGACCGAGATGCCCCATACAATGTGGGGGGGGGGGTGCTGAAGTGGCCGCGGATGGCTTCGCCAAATACTTGCAAAACAGAAAAAATGGTCACCAGCGCTCCAAGTTTTCTCACTTTTGTTTGCCTGATGAAGGGACCGGACAGGTTCCGAAACGTTGCCACGCATGGTGATATGAATTGCAGAAAACTTGGAGTGCTGGTGACCATTTTTTCTTTTTCTTTTTTCTGTTTTACACGTTACATATTGCCGCGAACCTCTGAGTGAGAACAACAATTCTAGGGCCATCAATCACTGTTAACACTAAACTGATGAGCAGTAAAGGCGTTTAAAGTGCCTCCTATGCACAATTGTGGGTATTGTAGTTTTTTGCAGTTTCACAGACACATGCAATATTAAGGCTTGACATGTTTGGTGTCTATTTACCCGGTGTGACCCCATCTTTTATATTTTACCAAAAAAATGGGTATTATATTCTGTTTCTGTGCACTACATTTTGTTTTAGTGTATTTTATCCTAAACTACTGGTTTCATAGATATTGTTCCAGTCAGCAAGTGGTTAAAAGTAGGGTTGCACAGATACCAAGTACAGTACTCGGTACAAGTACGAGTACATGTACCGATACTTTTGAGCTCCAAGACTAGACTAGAGAAAAATTAAAAAATTAGGAGGCAGCTGTCATTTGTAAGGAGCACACGGAGCTCCTGGGATTTGTACATCTCTGTTTTAATGTACGATTTTGTTTTTATAAATATAAATAAAGTGATGCACAGATACCAGTTTTGCAAGTACGAGTACTGGTACTTGCCGAGTACTTACAAGTACGAGTACTGATACATTTTTGTTTATTGTCATGTGACAGTTTTTCTAAAACAATACAGACTAATGATTTCAGGACAGTGGTGGAGCACCAGAGCCAGGTCCCAGCTGCAACCTCTGCAACCCTGGTAGTTCTCATGAAAATGCCAAGTATCTGCACTGGTACTCGAAACGTATCTGTGCATCCCTAGTTAAAAGATATAATTAAAAAAACAGCGTGTGGTCCACTCCTTAACTCATACCAGACCCTTTGATGTGAGCAGCAGCCTGGCAGAGCAGCAAAGGGGGGGAACCGAGTGTGCATCCCCCCCTTCCTGCACCATGCCAGGTCATATGACCTCGAAATTGGGAGGGATCTTTTCCAGGGGGGATGATTATAATGCTAATGTGGGTGGCTAACCAGAATCCCTGCAGCTTGTTGTCTCATTGAAGTGTAGTTATAGTCCCTGAGGACAGGTATGGTTATCAGCCATTCTCAGAAACTGAATGAACCATTTTGTGCCCAAATTAAGAGGATCATTTTGTCATTCTGTTTCCAAAGTCAACTGTTAAATGACAGTAGCAGATTGGGTGATTTTATTTCTTCACTTCTCAAAAACAACACCAGCACTTGCAAAACTGTATGCAAATAACCATCCTGCAACTTTCTCTGAAGTTACAAAAAGCATGGAAATCCATTCTGGAAAAAATGAAAACTGTTTTGCAGCTTATAATGATAAATGAGTTCTAACGGCTAAGCATAAGTCTTGGAGTAAAACAGAGGGAACAAAAGCGTCTTATTCATCTAGCGCCAATTAAAGTTCAAAGCCAAGGATATATGAGAACCATCTGCGCTAACAGTCAACAATTTGCATTTCAACATAAATACTTGCTGCTTGCCATTTTAGGAAGCCAGAAAAAATTCTCTATTTTCAAACAGGCTAGGCATATGATTTAAAATTGCATATTGGATATTGTTTTTAAAGTGTTATCATATTTTTAAATATATATA
>NW_017308779.1:3680-25539 GCF_000935625.1 Nanorana parkeri | reverse complement strand
TATATCGGCTGAAATCAGCCGTACATCGGCTTGCTTCGTGTGGCTTCGGGTCAGCCGAAGTGCAGAAGGAGTTCAACTCAGCCTATCCAACATCTGGATCGGCTAAGCCGAACCTCCGGCAGGCTACTCGCTGCTGTTCGGCCTATTCTCATAGATGCCGAACAGCAGTGAGTGAATAGCCGAATGCCTCCGAGCGGCATTCGGCTCTGTACCTCTGTGGTACCGAGCAGAATAGCGGTACCGAGGTACCAGGCAGAATAGGAAAACAGTGTAAAAAGTGGTAATAAATAAAATAGAAAACGATTTCTATTGGCTATTTCACTTTGCAATAGCCAATAGCAAACTAGCTATTGCACCTGCCCTCTGCTGCTGTCAATCACTAGAGAGGACCTGATGGGGAACTTGCAAATTAAAATAGCCAATAGGAATCTAGCTATGCATTCCTATGGTGATTTATTATTTTTTTATATTTTTTTCATTCTGACGGCAGCCAACGGCTCCGGAGTCAGAAGAAGAAAAAAAACAGAGCAGGGAAAGTTTACTTTGCTTGATCGCAGCATCCAGGACCAAGGATCAGGTGAGTATATCTTCTGAATGCTGACCTCTAGACCAAAAGGAGCAGTTAACCCTTGCAGTGTCGGTGTAGCCCCACTGCAAGGGTTAATGTTTAAAATAACTGGAGTTCCTCGTTAAAGCTGCAGATTACATAAACATTCTCAGTGGATGGTTAATAATATATAGTAGTGAACCATCTGCTTGATTAGGTGAATGTAAAGATACAAAGAAGGCACTCCTTGAAGATACACAACACTTCTCTACTTTGTTGACACATATTTATAGAGGCTCTAGCCACAATGGCAACTAAAATGAAATTAAGTTTGCAGCTCAATGTGAATGCTGCTTAATAACCTGAAATACAGCATATGCTTTGTATGTACATTGTGGAAATCTGTATATAGAAAGTATAAAGATTCTCTGTTGGTGAGATTGAGAGCCATACTACTCCTACAGCCCTACAATGATTTTTGGTCAAGTTTCATTATAGATATAAACTACTACTAAGTCAATCTTTGCAAGGGTATGTTCACAAATACAAAAAAAAATTACATTTAAATGATTGGGTACCCTGCTTTAAAAAGAATAGTTGATAAAATGTTTCACATGTATAATCTTCATGTAGGTTGACTTTCAGTTATTGAGAAGCTATGAAAAAACCCACAAGCCAAGCCTTCAAAGAAACACCTGCATGCTTTCCTGTTCCACCACCTGCATTGCTGAACTCTGCTGACTCTGAAACAAACTATTTCTGAATAAACATTTTCATCCAACTCTTCTGGAAGTGCTCGATAACTGTGTCCCCTTATGAGCTCTGTGGTTCATTCTGCCAGTCCCTTCATTTTTACAATACAAAAGGGTACAAAGGCTAGGGGAAAGAGCCACAGAGGGCAATGGAAGAACAGGCATGTGACACACCCGGAAGTGTGCTGAAGGCATTAGGACAGGCAAGTATGCCTGCCTTTTGCTTGCCCCTATAGTCATCCCTTTATAGTAACTATAAAGAAACTGAAATACAAACTTTAGTTATCAGTTGTGGTTTTCCAAATGCAACTATTGTAATTTTGTAATTTATCTTGATATCAGCTTCCTAAAATCCACTGTACAGCAGTACTAAGACTTATACACTTATTTTTTAGTTTAAATCCTAAAAACTGTAGATAATTTAGCTCTTTCACTTGACTGCATTTTATTTCCAAGTAAAAAAAAAAAACAGGTACCACAATGATTAGCATTTTCTGTTTGCAAGAAGGCTGATATCACCAGGACAAACGGTGAGGGTGAATTTCCCAATGGGGGTACAGGAAGCAATACAAGTTTAACAGGGCTTTCTATAACTTCCCACTGCAGTCAGAAAAATATTCTGGTGCATTCTATAATGCAAAAATCAGCTTCAGCCTCGAAGTCAAAGGTTTGCACCACCTGCTGCACATTACTTTTAGTAAGTCATACAGCCATACAAAGTCATACACAGTGATAGGCTAATAGCAATGCACCGAGGGCAGGAGGAAGCAGCTCAAGACTCTGAATTCTTGCCTGAAGTTGCTTGGAAAAATAACTGTCATTTCCTGCAGGCACTATGCTTGTTACTCCATTCAAGAGACAATTTGTTAAGAAAGGGTTTATTAAAATTAATACATTTTAAATTAGGATTTGTTTTAACAATAGTTTACCACTTTAAACCATTAATTATGGAGCATGCAGTATTTTAATTAAGCAAGGGCTTGGGTTCCACCTTAGACTGAAGACTTGCATCCATGAAGGAAGTTCCTTCCAAGCGTTTGAGAGGTCCTGCAATTCAGCTGAGAGGCAGGGCATTAGTGAGGTAAATAACTTATTTATTCCATCTGCATGGGGAAGCACCTAGAGAGCTCAAGCGTGCATATGGTGCGTGATTGCCAACCATCGCAGGGTATGAAGTGACAGTGAAAGAGTGCTACTATCTTTTGCAGCCAGATTCCTCATTGGCACTGTCAGGCCACCCTGCATACCAACATAGCAGTGCTAAGCCATAATTGGTGAGAAAGGACCTATTGTTTCCCATCTTGCCAACTAAAAAGCCACTTATAGGACTGTCATTTGTTGGATAAGCTAAAGTTTTTAGGACAGCTGTACAGGAGTTCAGCACTGGAACAGTGTAATCTGTTATCCTGTAGAGAACTCACAAAGCCTTGAAAGAAACTTGAAACAGTGAAAAAAAATAAGCCCAAAGCAGTCCCTAAGTGTAATTAACGAATGTTTCTGTGGAACCTCTTTTCATCCTAAAATCCTGTATGTACATGGAGCCTTGACTTCTAGCCAAGGTAAAATCAAGCTCAGCCCCTGCAATTGAAGAGACTCTGACATGGAGAAAAATCAAACTGCTGAAACTCAAAGTAGCTGCATATGCAGCAGTCTCTGAACCCCCCCTGTTTTTGCCAAATGCCAGACCATACTAAAAGACAAAGCTCCACACTTTTAGGTAGTGTCAGAAATTACTGCCAATCCCTGCTATTAGCCCTTCAATGTGAAGAGCAACCTTACTGGCCAAAAGGAATATGTTGGACGGTTTGCGAGACTGCTTCAAGTATGTGAAATCACCTCTAGATTTGAGTTTTCCCCCATAACAGGGTCTCTTTAGCAACATTCCTATATAACAACTGTTAAAGCCTCTCTGCTAGCCACTAAAATTTGGCCATTTGACATTTGAATGATGGTGCAGGGCTTAGTACTAGGAAGGGAAGAGGGGCTTAATCTTGACAGAAGTCATGAGTCCATGTACAGCTTGAGCTTAGTAGCCAAGAAAATACATTTTGGAGACTAACACAGGTAGCTGTAACTGTACTTGTAGTACTGTTTGTTATTTGTTCTTGCGTTAAATGAACTTGAAGCTTTGTATGTGTGTTCAGACATAACTACACAGTCGTGGTTTCTTTCCTTGGTTAAAAGGCATTCTGCAGTTGTACACATCCTTTTTCAGAACTGGGGGGCTGTAAGTCAACCCTCTGTAAAAGTACACTGATTGCATTCATTAATAGATGATATGGCTAAAGAAACATGAAGGCATCCCCCTTTCTAGAGGCTGTTGAGTAACGGACAGCCCTGTCCATCTGTAGTTCTGTATGTAAAGTTTATGTTTGTCTTAAATAAAGTCTTTTTAGATTTAGAAATTTTTAAGTCATGATTTTTGGCAAACCTGTTGACCCTTCACAAAAGAGCATCATAATACACAAGCCTAGGTCAGCATGATTTGTGTACTCAGAACTACATAGTATATTACATGGATGCTGCCAGAGTTCAGGGTCAAACTATTGTACTTTTATTTCATTTTATTCATAGTACTGAACTCTTCAAGTAGAGGCTTGTTACTTTATGCAAAACCTGTATTTTCCACCTCACGGTTTTTACAACAGAATCTATGTGTAATTTTACATTTGTGGTTTTTGAAAGCAACTGGATCATGAATCAGCAGAAGGAAATAGAAAATCCATTAATATTTCTAGATCTGGTTCACTACTGCTAACACACAGCATGGAAATCATGCACAAGATTAGATTGCATTCCCAAACCTATTCTACACCTGCTGCACAGCTTCGTAACGGTACAAAACTGTCAATGAAAAAGTAATTTTCAAAATATTCTTTGATTCTAGTCATTCGCCTGAACAATGGCCTGTGGTTGAAGCTAAAAGACAAAAGTTTAAATGAGGTATGTTATTTCCATGACGAATTTCATGTTATGAAAGAAATATGCTCCAGTAGAGACAAAATAAAGACTGAACTGGAAACAGTGTTTTGCTGCTACCTACAGACAATAGAAACGTGTAGCTCCAGCCAGGATTTGTTGTGAAAAGGTTACATACTCACTAATGTTTTAATTGCTGCCTGAATACCAAGGAGAAGTGATGAGAATATTCCCACAGACAGCAACAAAAGCATTATAGAGGCTCTATGATCCATCTCCTACCCTATCTACAAAAAAAGTTTGAATTGCTATCTATGTCCCCATTAGAGTGACTCCCCCTCACTTTCTGCCTCCTTTACCACTGTCACAGGTAGGAGAAATCTCTTTCTTTGCAAATGCTAGGATAAATCTTTTTACAGTAGATGTAGATGACAATAACAACCTAGCAGTCACCTATCCAGGACTAGCGCCTCCTAACTCTCATACGGCTGCAAGCACTTTCCGATTTCACATGACTCAAAAAAGAGTTCATCTTTTTCTCCATTTAAACTTTTAAACTTGAGCAGGACACTCTTTCACCACTCAGGCATTGTTTCTAATTGTTCCCCTAAACTACTGCAGCAATTCACCTCATCACTACAGCCTAAATGCCAGTAGCACCCACAACCTCTATGGCATCTCTGCTATACCGCCGCAGTACCCCTAGCCTCTGTCGCACCTCAGTTGGTCTTGCATCTTCCAGAGCACCCACATTTGCAGACTTCACTGAACCTATATTACATCTGTCATCCTCATGGCATGTCATCTCTGCTGCACTCACAGCCTATGCTACACCGCTAGTACATTTAAAAGTGTATGTACATGGAAAAAAAAAATTTCAGTATGTATGGCACGATGCCTCAATGTATACAGTTTTCATAAACAAATCATGTTTTGTCAATCTATTGCAAATTTCTTAACTGATCTTGCCATTAACAGCACTTGCTGCAACGCTAAGCCGCTGCATCAAAATTAGCAGCAACGTTGTCAGGCTAAGAAGCACTCAAGGCAGGTTGTGAATACTGTTGCAAATTTTGAAGCAGTAACTTACTACTGCAAATGTTAAACATTGCACATGATAAAATGTGAGTTTTACCACATTTTGTTCTCTAATGCACCCATCTGAATGGATATAAATGGCCCCTTTTCAAAATGTTTTCTATCGTTTTCGGTTATCAAAGGTCTACTAAAACACAAAATTCCTAAACTTTATAGGCATAATATGTGTTACTGTTTTAAAAACTTTTTTATGTGTATAATTTGTGATATGTGGGGGAGAGGAGCGGGCAGAGATGTGACATAATCTCTTCTCCCATGAATACAAAAGAGACAGTTCCGAAGCCAAAAGGCTAAGGACTGAAAGTTATGGAGGGCTTTTTAGGCAATTATAGGACCTTCACAGGCACTTAAAATTGTGTAAAAATATAATATTATTGACTTTGTCCCAAATTATTGACTTTGTAATTTGTGTTTCTTTATGTTACTATTTATGGATTGTTTATGCTCATTTTTATTCTGAAATACAAAAAAATGCCTTAGTACAAGTGTTATATAACAGGTTTATAACTGCATGAATTATTGGGACCGTATGATGTGATTCAGTTTTTCAGCTGTTCATTTTTGCTGGTTAAATGGCTTCTTAATGCCATTCAAGCCTATTTTGAATTGCCTTTATTTGCATCTGCAGCTGACGGGATTTGCAAGATTATCAAAGATGAATGTTGTAATGAATACTTGCCGCATTATGATTTATTACAATCCTAATTGAAAACGTACCTTTAGTCTGCTAAATGTGACTCGATTTTTAATTAAAATTGTCAAAAAAGAAAGGTGATTTTTTTGGATATGTAGTTTGGAAGCAAATAATCCACATGTTCATGGTCTTGAGAAGTAGAGTAAAGGTTCACACAATGTTCTGTCTGTATATAATGAACTGTTGTGCTCATCATATACAATGCAGCAAATATTCTAGCAGCCCTATTAAAGGTGACATAACTACTGTAGGATCTGGTTTTATGGTTTGACTTTGTGGCTGTAATAATCTTTTTTAATGTGTGTATACTGCTGCAGCTCACAGCGAGAACATAAACACAGCACACAACCTGATATAATGTAAGTTGATTTCTGTGCATTATGTAATACATTTTTATGCTGACTGAAGTCTAACTCCTGTAATTACAGCTGCATTTAGGCCAGGAGGCTAGAATGGTTATGTCTACCATCTCCCCTTTCGCAGAAATCTGATTTGGCAGAAGCTAAGGAAATACACATAGCATCATAGTGCAGAATCTGGGGAATCTACACATTTTCCTGTGCTTTCAGAGACTTGCAATGACTTAAAGTAAAGTAAAAAGTATAAAAACCTAATACATTTTATAGCATTCACTTTTATAAAAGGGTAACAGGCTTATCTTTGTTCTGTTCATCATATGAAGAACAGAACAAAGCAAACTCAACTAATCTGTTATTCTAGACCAATGGTTCTCAACCATTTTTCAGTCATACACTCTTTAAAATATGCAACATTTTGAGGCACCACAGTCTAAAATGTACAATATATAAATATAAAAATGTATGAAACTATGAATGGTCGCTGCCAAAATCTATGCCAAGCCCTTATCTTACCAGGTCCTTCATTTCAGAGTCATCACCACAGCATAGCTGTGGCAGCATGGTAAAACTTGGGAGGGTGAACAGGTATTGACAGAGGCAGACTTTGGTCCTCTTCTAAATGCTGTGGGTGGCCCTAGATTCCGCCCGCCCTGGATTAGTGTCATTCATTTGTATGATGCTGGTGGCTGCTGGAAGCAGACGTTCATCCTCTTGCAAATGGGGGGTGCAACCCTAGATGCCGATGCCACTCACCATGGATTTGCACCAAGCTTTCTGGTGCTGGCTGACGGCTGGTCCACCTACACCATGGAAATGAATGATGCTGTGGGAAATTTAATAGCATCTATGATAAAATCTGGCAGCACCCCAGTCAAAATAAGGGTACTCTAGACCACTGACGTTACAGTATATGTTTAAGGTTAGGGCCATAATCCTTTTGCACCATTCCAGGCTTTGCAGATTTACATAATTACATTGCCTTCCTGCTCTCTCTTTCCACCATTTTTTCCATGTTCAGATCACAACTTGACGCCATCCACACAGGACTAGGTATGAGGTTCAGGTTTGCTGCTACCATGGGTCTTAGGTTCGTGGCTGAAATTCATGTGCAGATTCGCCCGGAAGATTTTAATTCATGTAGTAAAGCCTTTGCATGTGTTATTTCTCTCTAGTAAATTTGGGCCTAGCCTTGCTATTTAAATTTGCTGCTGACCAATTTTACACTGCTGTGTCATTTGTGGTCTTTTAATTCTTGTAGTAAAACACATGCCTATACTCTTTTTCTCCTGAATATTGTCACCGAAATCTGCTGGCTAGTTTTATACTGCTGTATGAACTGCGGTCTCTGAATTTTTAATAAGAGTTTTTGATAAAAATTGGCCAGCAGAAGTATAGTTTTGCCACAGTGGGAACCGAGACAGCCTCAGTGAACTACCACACAATTATCTGGATAAAGCAGGCATATTACTGTTTGATGAAAAAGCGTGTGCCATTGCTACAACTACTTGAAAGAAAGACTTATTTTCAAACTGAAATTAATCAGAATTCCTGCTAAGTTGTGGTTCACCTAATTTTAGATAGGATATGCCAGAGGCTTGGCAACCCGGACAGATTTCTCCATCCCTACACATTACCACATAGAAGTTCCTGCACTGCATATAACAAACTCAGAAATTGTCTCTCAAATTCAGCAAATGTTCTGACCAGACTTGGCAGCTACTGTTAACAACTTCAAGTTCAACTTCAAACAGATCACTCAACTGCAACAGCAAACTGGAGGCCTGAAGCATAAGACCGATGATATTGTTGATGCTTTGAAAGCTATAAAAAGTGCCCTAGTGACCTAGGATTAAATAACTGGAATATAAAATTGAAGATAATGAGAAAAGGTTATAGAGAATTCTTCAAATGGATCCTTACTAAAGAAAAAACTGCCCCTAAAGACATAGCACCCTGCTTCCACAATTTGAACACGCCTTACGTTTACTACTGCAAAGACAGAATCCAACATTCTCTAATCAAATCGCACTAATCTGAAGATCACATATCTGTTGTTAATCACTGCACAAAGCTTTACCAATGATCGTTATGTTTCTGTCCTGTTGTTTGCAAATTTAGTCTGTGTCCAAATATTGATCATTTCGTTCTATTGTTGGATGTTTTTATTCCAGTTTCAATTTCAAGTAAATAACTGAAACTACATTGTTACAACTTTTGGATCTGGAACTTTTTTAAAAAGCACCTTGAGTCTGCAGGTATTTCAAATGAGCAAACTTAGTTTTTATCTTCTTGTCTACCTAGACCTCCCTGGACGTGGGAACAACATAGACTAAGAGGGTTATTCACAAAGCTGCTGAAGGCAGCCGATTGAATAACCCATCCGAACTGGAATGAGCCAAACGCTGTTTGGCTTTTCACTTCAGCCTTGTACAGCTGATTTCAGCCATAAATCGGCTAAAATCAGCCATACATCAGCTGCCTTCGGTCAGCCAAACATGCTCTGCATGTTCAGCTGAGCCAAAGTGCAGAAGGAGTTTGATTCAGCTGATCCAATATCTGGATCGGCTGAGCCGAATCACCGGCAGCTCACTTGCTGCCGTTTGCCCCTATTTTTATAGGGATCGAACGGCCGTGAGTGAATAGCCGAATGCCGCTGATTCGGTGGAGCTAGCAGTGACAGTAAATTGATGAAAACAATGTTGAAAAATTATTTTTTTAAATGTTCAAAAATACGAAAATTAAAAACGGTAAGAAAATAAGAAACAAATTTAAAGAAAAGGAAAAAAAACAATGCACACTGACCTGACCGCATGCGACAAACTCCCGCCGCATAATGTAGAATCTGAGAGATGCCAGCAAAATATAAACAATTGGGCAGAGCTAGCGGTGACATCACTGCTAGCTCCGCCCAACTGTTTACTATTGGCCGGCACCAGAATCTTCTAGCAAGTCCCGGGCAAAAAAAATAAACTGACTTCATGGCCGGCTTCACCCAGTTGTTATTGTTTAATGACAGATCAGCGTCCCCAGGTCATTTGGGGATGCTGATCTGTCATTACAAATGGGCGGAGAGAGCCGTGAGATCATGGCTGGCTCCGCTCAGCTGTCATTTGCGTGAAAATCGGTCGGCCCTTCAGCTTTGGTTGTCACTACGGCTCAGCTGAGCCGAAGCATATGGGTTTGGTTCCGCTAAGCCGCTCGGCTGCCTTTTGGCTGCTATACGGGCTTTTGTGAATAGCCCGTAAAGCAGCCTTTTGGTTCTACTGAACCAAAGGGCTCCGGCAGCTGAAGTGAGTCGAAGGATCAGCCAAAGCTACGGCTGGATCGTTTGGCTCTATAGTGAATAACCCTGTAAATAAACATTGCTTCAAAGTTATATTCCCTAGTTAACCTTAAGGGGGAGAGGGTTAGTATTGTTTCCTGGACCACCTGTCTGTGATATGATCATCCCTATTGTATATTGTATCAAATATAACTCAGTACTCTGGGGCAAGTAGGCTGTTTTCCTTTGCAAGCAAATTTTCACTTTCCCCTGGGGAATTTTCCCTTAGGTTGATAATTGTATTTTTTGCAAAGTGAAAATTAACTTTGCAAAGAATACTCAATTACGTGCAAGGAACAAAAACTGCATTTTTGCTTGCAGATGATAGGATGATGGAAGTCAACAGAGCTTCATCTCATTCACTAAGCTAAGAGACATTTCCCATGCAAAGGGAAAATTTCCTTGAAAAGTGAACAACCTATCTGCCTTTAGTAAATCAACCTCCGAAAAATAATCAGTAGAACTAGTGTACAGTACAATAAACAGTCATTGGGGGTAATTTACTAACCTAAACACACGCACACACCAGGTGCGTGTGATTTTCACACAGCAAAACGTATTTATTAACCAAAAAGTCTCTAAAAGCATATTTCCACTAATGCTATATATGGAAAAATCATGCACATGATGCATATATAATGCTGCTTCACAGTTTAGACAAAAATGGTTAGCTCATGCATTTACATTCCTGCATTCATCAACGCAAGCAACACAACATAGAGCTAATTTACACAACATCACCTTGGAATTCATGCAGGGCTTTGCACAACACACCTGCTGGGTGTGTACACACTACACAGGTGTTTAGATTCCACCCATAGATCATGCTGGGAGGGAACACACTACAGAGGTGTATACATGTTCGTGGTGTGTTTATAAGGTTAGTAAATCAACCCCATTATGTCAGAGGACTAATCGGATACAACAGATCTCTTAGGGGATATTTAGCAACAACAGGAAAATCTAAAGACATTTATCAGCTTAAAACCACCAGAGCTCACACGCCTCTCATTGATATGTGCCCTGAACAATTAGAGGGGTTATACATTTTAAATTAAATATAGATCAACAGAACATATAGTAAGGTGTATATATATAGTATAGACACCCATTTCTCCTTTTTCAGTCTCCGTTAGGAAAAATTCCTATTCAACAATTACTTAAATATCCCCTTAATTTAGCGATATCATAATATAAACATAGTGCATCACTTTATATAGAAATTTGCATATATATACCTGTCAGAGGTTTTTTTTTCTGAATAACGTTTTTATTTATTTTCATAAATTTTCAACAACAGGTTACATAATGAAGAATCAAGACATTTCCATTACAGATATTCAAGGCACTATATAGTGACAATCATAACCATACAAAGATGCAACCAATAAAGTGAAAGGTAAATCCGTACATTTGCTAATAAAACGCAAGCTTATCATACCCAGAGAAAATTTCCGTCTTTTCTTCTTAGTCATACTTAAGTTTCAAGTTGCTAACCTGGAACACACTGTATATACTATACTTCGTAGTTATATTAAATATTACACTAAAAACAGACCAAATGAAACAAAACAAAACTTTTGTCACGTCAGTCTCAATACAGCTCTCGGTCAGTACTGTGGGAAGATCATGCATCTCAGGCTACTTAGGTTGTTTGATCACGTTTGATTTCCTGTGAAATCACCCCAGACCTAAAGAATAACCTCCTCCAAATCAGTCCAA
The DNA here is from genome assembly GCF_000935625.1 of Nanorana parkeri. NCBI lineage: Eukaryota > Metazoa > Chordata > Amphibia > Anura > Dicroglossidae > Nanorana > Nanorana parkeri. The sequence goes on along the minus strand of NW_017308779.1, from coordinate 14,126 downwards.
GGTTTCCATACTTTTTCATATCTTGATAAAGTATCATTTAGTCTAGCTGTAAGATTTTCCATAGTTTGCATCTCTTTAATCCGCTTGTATAAGTCCAACTGACAGGGAGGAAATACTCGTTTCCAGTTTAATGCTATGAGACAGCGAGCTGCTGTTAGGATATGGGACAGTAATCTATTAGCATGTTTATTAAGGTGCAGAAAAGGGAGGCCCAGCAAATAATGGATGGGGGCCAAAGGGAGAGTAGTCTGTAGCACCTTTTCTAAGGTATTTTGTACCATTCTCCAATATGGGACTATTCGGGGGACATGTCCAAAATATGTGGAATAAAGACCCCCCCTGGGCATCCCCCCTCCAACACAGTGGCGACCCTGTTTTTTGTTCTGCTAGCCATTTGCGGGCAAGACAGATATTTTTTTATGCCCCGTTGTAAGTGTCTGAAAGCTAATGTCAAATCTCTATGTGGCAGACATGAGATAATTGATCTGTCCTGTGTTCCGATATTGCCGTGTCGGAGCTGAGCCGTTCACCGCTACTCCATAGGGCGCCGGAACCGGAAGCCGCGACCCTGTTTTAAAGATCGAGTACAAGAAATCCGGGGTATGATACCAATGGAACAGTATCTTGTACTGGTTCTCCTTGTAAACCGAGCATATGGATGATTTAGCTGCTGTTTTCCAGATCAGCTCCCACTGTTCTCTGGTGATCGGATTGCCCAATGTCTTTTCCCATTTCACCATATACCGGTGGTCATCCAATTGCTCGGGTCTGGGGACCAACAGCATTTGATAAATAGTTGAAATCATCCCCTTAGTGGATGGAGATGTTACACAGATCGATTCAAAGGGGGTTCTTTGATCAAACACCAGATTGTGAGTGATAGTTTGGGCAAAGTGTTTAATTTGGAGATACGGGAACAGAGTAGTTGGAGGTAAATCATATTTTTCCCGGAGGGCATCGTAAGGCAATAGTGTCCTAGTAACTCTATCTGTTATGTCTTTAAAGGTAAATAAACTTTTGGAGTGCCATGGATCTATCCATTTTTGCGACAGACTAGGTTGGAGGGTGGGGTTCCGCAGGAAAGGAGTCAGAGATGATTTTTCAGATGCCAACTTATAAATATATTTGGCTTTGTTCCAAAGCGTCAGTTGGAGAAGCGTAGAAGCCAGGGCCTGAGTTCCCACCATCCGCATTGGTTTAGACCATATAAATGCCGAGGGGTGTATAGGCGCCATCCATAGGGACTCTATCTCCTCCCATCTCGAGTGTGGACCCTGGGAGCACAAGTTAGGTATGGTGCACAGCTGGGCTGCTAAGTTATATTTAGCAATCTGTGGTAGGGCCATACCTCCTCTCTGCACTGGAGCAAACAGAACCTCCCTGGATATCCGATGGCGCCCCCCATCCCATAGGAACCGTAATATATCAGACTGTAGGGAACTCAGGTCCGAGTTAGATATTTTAATTGGTAGCGTTTCAAAGAAATATAACAGTTTAGGCAACATAGTCATCTTGATAGCCATCAATTTGCCCGTGAAGGATAATTTGAGACGTTTCCATTTATGAAGGAGTATTCTCAAAGAGGAAAATAAGGGTTTATAGTTAGTTTGGTATAATTGGGATAGGTGGGGGGTTAGTCTAATCCCCAAATATTTTATTGAGTCTTCTACCCATGAATAAGGGAATAATGCCCGGAGATTAGCTAGATCTTGAGGGGGGACATTGAGTGGTAGAACTTCCGTTTTTGATACATTGAGTTTATAACCGGAGACCCTAGAGTAATTGTCCAACACCTTATGCAGATTAGGGAGCGAAATCATTGGATTGGTCAATGTTAAAATGATATCATCAGCAAACAATGCTAATTTAAATGATTGATCCCGAACCGTCACCCCAGATATGTCGGAGGACATCCGAATAGTCGATGCCAGAGATTTGATGCACAAGGTGAACAGGAGTGGCGACAAAGGGCATCCCTGCCTAGAACCATTGCGAATTGGGAATGACTGCGAAGTAGCGTGTTGTAGTTTAATGGAAGCTGATGGTGTTGAATATAAAGCTAGTACTGCAGTAGCAAAGGGTCCCGTAACCACCATTTTTCTCAGGGTCGCAAATAAAAAGGGCCAACTGAGCCTATCAAAGGTTTTTTCAGCATCTAGGCTGAGGAGTAGGGTAGCATCTCCCCTTCGCTCAGTAATATCTAAAAGATCAATTATTCGGCGGGTGTTATCTCCTGCCTGTCTATTAAGTACAAATCCTACTTGGTCAGTATGTATTAGTCTAGGGAGCAATCGGGCCAATCTGTTAGCTAGAATTTTAGTATATATTTTATAGTCAGAGTTTAATAGGGCTATTGGTCTATAGTTGGAACATAATTTATCATCCTTGTCTGGTTTAGGTATAACTACTATATAGGAGTGTAGAAAGGAGGAGGGGATGGATCCCCCCTTCAGGAAGTCATTGTATAAATTTGTTAGATGTGGAAGTAATAGAGCTAGATAGGTTTTATAGTATGAATATGTAAAACCATCTGGACCTGGAGATTTTCCAGTAGGCAAGGATTTTATTGTAGACGTTATTTCCTCTAACGTTATAGGTGCATTTAAATCCATCAGTATGTCCTTTTTAAGTGTTGGTAAATTACATGACTCCAGAAATTGTGCTATCCGGGGTTCCAATGAGTCATCTGTCAGTGTAAATGCTGGACCGTCCAAATTGTACAGTCCCTCGTAGTATTCCCTGAAGATTGTAGCTATTTTTTCTGGATGATGGTGTAAAACCCCTTTAATGTCTCGGACAGCTGATATTTTCCTATTGTCCATATCCACCTTGAGCTTACGTGCCAATAGAGAGTGGGCTTTGTCGCCCTTCTCATAGTATTTTTGTTTGAGATACAACATTGAAATCTCCGTTTTTTGAATCATTAAATGGCGTAGTTGAGCTCTGAGCTTAACCAGCGTGCGCAAGGTGGATCTGGCCTGTCTGAGAGCTAGATTTATTTCCTCCCTAATTATGGATTGTTGTAACTGAGTAATCTTGAGTAATCGGTCTTTTTTGAGCCTGGATGATATGGCAATACACCGCCCTCTGATGGTGGCTTTATGGGCTTCCCATAATATAGCGTGAGACGACACTGATCCTACATTAGTTGTAAAATAGGACCTAATCTCGTCCTCCACTGACATTCTGGTTAATTCCTCTTTGAGGAGACCCTCATTAAGTCTCCAATGACATTGTTTTATGCGATGGGGATCTAGTTGTAAATATAATTCTACCGGAGCATGATCCGACCAGGAAATAACTCCCACCTCAGCATCTATCATGTTCCTTACTACTGGCATGTTAACAAAAAAGTAGACCAGTCTAGTATGTGTTCCATGCACCGGCGAGAAAAATGAGTAGCGTCTCTCTGAGGGATGTGTCAAGCGCCAGGAGTCCATCAGTGAATACTGTCTAAGTAAACGGCGAAATCGCTTTGATTGAGCACTTGTGTTTTTAGGAGGAGATTTGTCAGGGAGGTTCAGATGATCAAATGCCATTGAATATGGTAGATTAAAATCCCCACCAACAACCAAGTAAGTGTACTCCCACTTTGTAAGTTTAGAGAAAAGCCTCTGAAGAAAGGAAATTTGGGCGCATATACATTACAGATAGTGGCGGGGATCCCACTCCAAGTTCCATGCATTATCACGTATCTGCCCTGTTTATCTAGAAGGACATGACCTGGTTTAAAAGGAGCACGAATCCCTCAGGAGAATTACCACCCCCGCCTTCTTATCCGGTGAGGAAGCAGCATAGACTCTGGGGTACTGAGAGATTAAGAATTTAAAGGTGTTAAGTGAGTTAAAGTGAGTTTCCTGTAAGAAGACTATGTCGGCTTTAGCCATTCTCAATTCTCTGTATGCTAGGTTTCTCTTAGTTTGGGAATTAAGTCCCTTAACATTCAGGGAAATTATTTTGCAAGTAGTCAGGGATGCCATTTGCAGGGTAAGGGAATTAGTATCCGACTATGTCCTTTATATGCAGCCACTCCAGTCCACCCCGTTATAGTAAAATAGAAAAACGAACCAATGGTGCGGCTCGGGATCGTCTCCTGGGTTCTACATTCCGTGAGATGGACCTGGAGCTCGAGATCTTCAACCTTCCTCTGCGAGACCATGGACTGAGACTGGAGCAAAAAAACAAAAACAATCAATAACATACTAAAATAACCAATAAAGAATTGTGTGAACACACCTTGAACCATTAAGTAAACGAACATAATACGTTCCTAATAGTGTGCAATAGGGTAATCAAATTCTCAACTAGAAAAATATTACCAGTATCTACCAAAGTCTTTGGAGAAAATTCTCTCTAACGAAGTACCCACGGTAAAAAGGTCCTCCAGGGGGGAGGATTGGGGGGATGGGATAAAGTGTCGCTGGGGTTAACAAACTAGCATCAAGATCCGTCATGTTAACCCGCTGTAGTAATGTAAAATAAAAGTGTGGGTCTAGCAGCCCTAAAGTAGTAAAACTTTCAGAGTGTGATAAAAATGGAAGTGAGTAACCATCTTTCATGAAAAAGTGGTAATGGGTATACAGCATATTATGAGCAGACCAGAGCTGGAATATATATGGCTGTATAATCAAATAACAAACACATCACCACGTATGCTACAACTTTAGCGTTGATATCTTGGCGTTGTTCCGGGAGTTCCTCTAGGCTTGCGTAGGGGGGTTTCGAACGGGGGCTCCATCCTTGCCGCTTTTTTTCCAGGTGTGGTTTTTTGCCACGTCGCCGGTTCCGGTCCAAGTTTGGGTAAGGGATCCCATCCGGACAGTGTAGGACAAGTAATGCGAAGATCTGAGCAGAATGAGGGAAGATCTTCTGGTACCCTCAGGGTAGCACTTCTACCATCTCTTCGAGCTGTGAGGCTAAAGGGGAACCCCCATCTATACGGTATGTCATTGTCTCGCAATAAGGTCAACAGTGGTTGCAGGCATCTTCTTTGCTGTAGTGTGACCCAGGAAAGATCCAGATATAGTTGTAGAGGAGCTCCATCAAATTCCAATGATCTCATGTTGCGGGCTTTCTGTAGGATCTCTTCTTTCACTTTAAAATAATGTATCCTACAGATGACATCTCTCGGGTTGGTGGAGGATCCCCTAGGACGGAGAGCTCTTTGAGCCCGATCGATAAGTATTTTGTTAGTGGAGGGGGTACCCAAGATATGATTAAAGAGCGTTTGTAAAACATCTTGCAAGTCCTCAGAACCAGTGGCTTCCGGCAAACCCTTGAGGCGAAGATTGTTTCGTTGTCCGCGATTATCCAGATCTTCCACATGCCTCTGTAAATCACGGATGGTGTTAGCTTGCGTTATAAAATTGGATTGGAGTTGGTACAGATCCAATTTAGTGTGGTTCACTTCCACCTCTATGTCCTCCACTCTTTGAGTCAAGTGCTTGAAGTCATTGTGGAGCACCTGTATTTCAGATTTGCAGGTGTCTCTCACCTCTTGCACTAGCAATCGGAAATCCTTTTTTGTTGGAATATGCTTCATGCATTCACGCCATGAAGTATAGTCCGCTTCATCCGCTTCAGACGTGGAGAGTTGGTCAGGGGACCGCTCAATCCTACGTTTCTGTGGGGATTGGGCATGAGCATTTATATTTATATCCTCACAGTCGGCTGCATGTGTCAACTCCTGAGTTCTGATCAGTGGCTTCGATGCGGCTTGAAGGGGGGTGGGGCGGCCCGCACTAGAGTCCCTGGATCTGGGAGTGCGTTGCGGCCTAGCCATCTGCCCTGGGGGATCAGCCCATGTTTCATCGAACCTCACCCCTTCCACAGATGTCGAGGGATCAGCCTCTCCAACTCCTCTGTGTGACCCGCGTCCAGGGGCAGGTAAGGGAGACCGTCTCCGGTGTAGAGGGAGGGTGAGGTCATCATCTACTGCCTTCCGTGCATCAGGGTAGAACCCCTCCATGTCGGCCTCGTGTGCAGGCCACTCACCCATCTCTCCCGTCGGATCCGTGGCGGGCTCCTGCGGCCGTCCAGATGGCGTCAGAATCGCCTCCTCTTCCAGAGCCGGGACCGCTGCCATAGAGCACGATGATGGGGATCCCGAAGGAGACTCTCCTGAGCCCGACTCCTGCGAGGACGGTGAGTACGCGAGCACGGACCCGGCGGCTTTGTTCATGCCCGGCGCCATCTTGCCTCGCGGTTCGTCCTTCTTCCTCTCCGGGTGGGTAAAGTATCCCTTAATGGTGGAGGAGGATTGAGACCCCCTGTAAAGCTTAGATGGAGTCTTAGCAGACTTCTTGTTCTTTTTCTCCCGCATCTTAAGGCTGAATAAGGGCTGCTAGACTCTAGTGTTCAGCGGGTAAAGACCCTGTCAGAGGTTTTAACCCTTCCTCACTCTCCTAAAAAAAAGTGTTTTTATTGCTGTCTGTGTTCACTTCCCCTCACTTCCAAACCAAGGTGATAACAGTCACCGGGATAGGAAATGGGGGGAAATCTTACCAATGCAGACACAAACAAAAATAACACCTGGCAAAGGGTCTAACCTTTCCCATTTTATGCAAAATTAAAAAAAAAAAAAGTTTGGGCTGACTTTTAAGCTTAATCTTTCACTAGGGGGGTCAGATGTGTGACAAATATTTGAGATAAGGAGTAGTGGTACTGAGTGTGGAATGTCCTCCATAGAAGTTAATGGTGCATCATTAATAAATTAAGTATATTTCTAAACAGCAAATTCAGAAGGCAGCATATGCTCCTGGCTGTTTCACTTTCTTTTACAAATTTGAAAACAATTTACTGAGTCCACGATCCCCCATTGAAGAATGAGAAATGTAGATGCGCAACTAACAGAACAGGATCTATGCATGGTGAAAGGGGTACAACTGCCACTTATAAAATAACTTCTTAGCAGATTATTTCACCAGAAGGCACCATAGGTAGTATCTCTAATCAGCCCACAAGACTTGCTGGAGTGATTGTGCATTTTTTGTTGGAATAATCCTGGTAAAGTGTTAAAGCCCAATTACCTGTCAACCACAGTATAGTGGATAGTCAAATCGAGTCATACTGTACAGAAGAAAAATATGTTGTAAAACCTATGCAGATTTGTAATGACCACATCCAAGTAAGAGAGATCGATTCATTTTGGAAAAAAAGAAATGCTTGCTATATGCCTTACGCAAGTTTTGTAACACCCTGAAAATGCTAGTTTTTCAATTATATCTGTCAGCCATTCCCAAAGAAGACCAATTATGGCAGTACTATCAAAAAGATTCCAAGGGCTCCATTCATCAGTTTTGGATGCACCTGTTAAGTTTCTTTTTTCCTATTATTTTCTACTGGGGAGAATGCATTACACAAATACATAATTCATTCTGGAGGCATGAAAACATATCAGAGATTAATGACTTTGTCCTACAGTCCCTGCCTGAGTTGTATACCTGACTACATTTCTCTCCTTGCCAGCATTTGTCTTATAATTAATTACCATGGTGTGGGACTTGGACAGGGTAACAAGGCAAACATGATTTTTCTGAAGCACAAATTTCACGTGGAGTTAGAGCTTGTCTGCACAAAGTGTGCAATGAAATACACCTTCATATTCTCTAGGAATGAGGCCCTGGAGACACAGCTCCTGGTCGTTGTACTGCTATGGATCTAAACATGGAAACCCTATTGTTATTGTATGTGTAGATCCACAGACTCATAACTCCCCTATGGCAGCACTGAAGAAATAGCTCTGTTCTTTGTTAAAAAAAAGAGTAGCTTGCTCTCGACAAAGATATATCGCAAGGTCATGAAACACGAACTGTTCATTTCTTTATAGACCTACTGATGACAGATGCACTGCAGTCTACAGGGCAGAAGGTACATGAAAGCATATTTAGCACATGTGAGCATATTTAATAAGGCTAAATGTATATAGTACTTTGACCCACAAGAACTTATCAGCAATTATATTTTAGTCTACTAACAGGCTGCTTTTGGATATAGGATATTTACTCTGCGTTTGACTCTGGCTAATTAAATATTTAATTTAATCAAAATGTAATTTATAGGGGGAAAATATTTAGTTATGGTGGGATGGTCTAGGTGGAAACACCCACTATCTTTTGTAAAATGTTGATGTAAACATTTTGCAACAAACTTTAGAAAACTGAGCAAATGTAGTTTATGTCTGTTTTTTTGTTGTTATTTTTTTCATGGGGAGGAGGGAGAGAGAGAGAAAAAAAGGTGGGTGCAATCAACTGTCATTTTCATTTACAGAAGTTATGTAGCCAGGTAGGGTGTCTTATTTAATCTTTAAAGATTTAGCACATAAATAACTAATATGGCAAAAAGTTAGGACTTTTTTTCCATTATGGCTGCATACATTTCTGACCATATGCAAACCCAACCTGAATGAAAGTTAGTTTAATCAATCACTGTGAGCGGAATCTATCAAAACTGGAGCAGACAAAATCTGGAGCAGCTGTGCATCAGCCGCTCTCTTTCATTTTCAGTCTTAACTGAACAAACTGAAGAGAGAAGCTGATTGGTTGCTATAGGCAACTGCTCCAGATTTTGGTGTACGTTTAATAAACTGTGATAAAACTAGCTTTATCACGAGTTAACTTTACTCAGCAGATCTCTTTGTTTTTCTCGGCTGCACAGAGGCTGTTTAATAACCTGCGAAAAGAAAACTTATCTCACGTAACAGCTGTGAAAGGCTGAGATAAGTTATCTCAGTGATCAGTTGAGAAAGCAATGTGGGGAATGTATTCTGAGCTGCACAATGACATCCTTTGTGATAATCTGCAATCCTCCTGACAGTATCTTCTTAGAATGTACAGCGCTAGCCCTCCTTTAGACAGAGATGTAAGAAATCAAACATTTAAGATCAGGGTTTGAGATAGGCAGTTGAAACTAAAAAATCAAACATTCAGTGCAGGGGTGTATCGCAAAAGCTCAATAATTTAGATTAAATCTATGTGAATGGTTGTCTATAACAAGTGATCAAAAGATGTATGACATTTATCTAATAAATGTTTAAAAAACTGTGATAAACTGTGAATAATTGTATCAGGTGTGAATAAATATATTGTGAATAAACAATGTGTAACCATTTAGATAAACTGAAACAAAATGAAAATAAACTTCTATCAATATATCCGTGAATAGTCCAAGTCTTTTGTAGTTTTTCAAATCTTTAAAAGTCCATAAATGTAAGACACTTCCACAACGAAAAATTCAGTGCAATAATGTGTTCAACGAAAATCCCAAACTTCCACAGTGAAAAATCAGTACAATAATGTGTCCAACACAAATCCAAAAAACAGAAGAAAACACGAAGAAAAAATGAAGAAAAAAAGTGGAGAAGATACCCTCAAGGGAATGCACTCACCAGATCAGAAGATGTTAAACACGTTTGTTTCGTCAAAGATGAGCCTGAAGCTCCGTCCTAGATTTCCACGCTGGGTCAGGTTTCAGGGAAGGAAAGGTCTCCCGTTTACCCATGGTGTTTAAACGGAGTATCCTCGTATTTTAGGTGTCCTTCCGGTGGGATATCCGATCACATAATAGTAGAAATAAAACATACACTCATAGCGTAATAAAACCCAGGTTTATTAAGAACATGCAACATACAAGTTAAAACGAGCGCTCAAAAATATTGTTTAAAAAAGCCGGCTGGTCACTTTAGGCGTGATTCCTTTAGACTGGATCAAATGACGTGAAAATAGGCCCACTCCTGACAGGATCGTAGTTTAATCTGCCAAACCACTCATTAACAATATTACAAAGCACCGCTATAGCAAAGTGCAACAGTTATTTCACCGTTAAAATTATGAAAATTGCTAAAAAACAGGATTTACATGTTCTGATTTGTTCAGCATGTACCAGTACAAAACCATGAATTAAACTACCAGAGGCAGCCACAATGTGAGGCAGTGATGGGGTTAAACATTCTAAAGGGGCACTCTGATGGAGCCTAGCAATGTAAGTGGGCACTCTGACACATGCTGGAAATTAGAATGTTTGGCATCCATGAAAAAAGCCTGCTGTCCCTTTGGCGTCCATGAAAAAAGCCTGCTGTCCCGAGATAGGTGCATCAGCACTGTGTGTGTGCAAACACACTAGCAGCAGGTATTAATGCATCATAAACGGCGGACCATGGTGGCGAAATGGTGTTAAAGACTGTTATGTGTGGAGTGCAATGTTCAGTGTATCTGCTTCTAAAACATACTCCCCAGACATCCTTCAAGCTTTATTTGGTGGGCCTGTTTCTGAGGGAGAGTGAGACTTCAACAACAAGCCCTAAGGTCACATGACCTTACTGAACTTTCCCTCACACTACACAGATACAGTGAGGGGACTTGAAACTGCCACTGTCACTCTCATGAGGGAAGGGTGGCATTAAGACAGACTTCCCTCCTGTTCCCTCTCAAGGCTGTGACACACTGCAGG
>NW_017308779.1:0-3023 GCF_000935625.1 Nanorana parkeri | reverse complement strand
ATATATATTATAGTATATGTATTTATTTATTTAAAAAGTTAGATAGCGGTAACAGCTGGATAGAATAGCACATACCACTCAAACTTCTCCTCAGGACTGGAAACAGAGAAGAACTGAGTGACAGAGGAGGAGGTTCCTGTATCTTTGCTCAGTGCTTCTCGAGAAAAAAGGCCTTTAGCACCAGGCCTGACAGGGTGCTAAATCAAGGGTACTTTGCACAATACTTATCTCGTGATAAAGCTGTTCTCTACTTTTCTCCCTTTATTAAACAGGTACATTCCCATTACGTTCTGTGTACTTATCAGCAGGATGAGAAGAGGTGAGATATTTATGTTCCTACCTGACTTATCTCGGGTTATTCTAGACTTTTCCCTTTGCTAAGGTGAGAAAAGCCTTCTCACTGCTTATCACACTCTTTCACAGTTTATTAAACGTACACCATAGTCTGCTCTAGTTTTGAAAAATCCCCCTCTGTGTGTCATAAATAATTGCCATTTTTTAATACAAACTTATTTTTTTTTCTCATTTGAATTTTTATTATGCAGAGGATAAGTGATAACAATAACAAGCCATACATTACATATGTATGCATTAAACAATGTAAAACATAGCAGTACGGAGTTGCTCGCGACTTATTAACAGGAAGAAAGATGCATATTATAAAGTACTAAGAAGGTACATCATGTGAGCAAAAAGTTGGTCACTCTGGACACGTCCGGGAGACGAGCTGATGAGATGATGGGTATAGGGGGTAGCCTATGAGGGACTGATGTCCAGCATCAAGTTGGTGGTTCAGGTCACCCGTTTGTAAGCACAGAGTAAACCGTACCAACTAAGTGGGCTGCATTACATCTTAATATATATGCTTATAATGAGATACAGTGAGGGGAAAGGAAAAGCGCGAGAGGAGGTTGATAAGGAGGAGATCAAGTGGGATGGGGAAGAGGTAGAGAAGGGAGGAGCGGGTGAGGGGTGGGGTAGGAGTAGGGATGTCAGGTAGAGCGCCGGAATCCAACTAGAGTAGGAGAGAACGATGTGAGAACATCCTCATAAGAGGAGGAGTTGGCGATGGATGTCAGATGGTGCATGTGCCTCTGACCAGCTTGACCATATTTTTTCAAATTTGGGCATGGTGAGTTCAAGTTGGGCTGTCCTCTTCTCATGTGACATTACCCAATTGACGTGTCTCTTAACATTGGATACACTCAGCTTATCTGTGAGCCATGATTTTGCTATCTCCCTTTTTGCGGATGTTAGGACGTGGAGAGACATTTTGAAGGCAGACCTCGAGAGGCCCCCAGGTTTGCAGTTGAGCAATGCAAACTTAGGATCTTTATAGACAGTCAAATTAAATAGAGATGAGAGTAAGGAGAAGATTCGGTCCCAAAATTTTGAAGCAGTCGGGCACTGCTTCAATGTCCCCCAGTTCAGGACATCCCCGGAAACAGAGCGGTGAGGCAGAGGGGTTGAATTTGGCTACCCTCGCGGGCACTAAGTACCAGAGCATCATTACCTTATAGTTGATTTCTAATAAACTGGAGCATCTTGAGCTGGACTTTATGTTCAGCCAGGAGTTTTGCCACATGTCGTCTTCAAGAGGAGACCCCAGATCCTGGTCCCAGTGGGATATGTAAGTGTGGGTGAGCGGGTTAGGCCGCTGCAATAGTGACGAGTAGATGGTTGAGATGGTACCTGGAGCATGAGGGTCATCTCAACATATTTTTTCAAATGGGCTTAAGGTGCTATGTAGCGAGTGTCCACGTGTGTGGTGAAGAATTAAGTGTTTTATCTGGAGATAGCGAAACATTTATTTGGGTGGAAGGGTAAAGTGTTCTTGTAGGTATGGGAAGGATTTCACTCCTGATGTCGTTTGAAGCCTCCAGAAGTGTGTAAGATCTTTAACGATCCAGGGTGTAAAGGCGGAGGGGTTTGAGTAGGCTGGTGGAAAGTCAGGGTTGCGTAAGAAAGAGAGTAGCGGTAGTTGTGGGGAGATCAGTTTGCGGTGCGGTTCATAGAGTCCCAGAGTCGGAGGGAGAAGGAGGTGACGGGGTTTGTTATATTGGGTCTGCGTTTCGAGGGAGTCCAGATAAGGTTGGCAGCAGAGGTGGATGGCAGAAATGCTTCCTCCAGGGCTACCCACCCAGGGATTTCAGATGTGGCATGATATTTAGTCAGTTGTCCAATCTGCGCCGCTTGAAAGTATTTTACAAGGTTGGGAACTCCCAGTCCACCTTGTGTTCTTGGGAGATAGAGTGTTCGGCGAGGGATTCTTGGGCGTTTTGTATTCCAAATAAAGCGGAATACCTGGGATTGCAATAGGCGCAGGACTGAGGAAGGGACTGCCACTGGTAGGACTCTGAACAGGTAGAGCATTTTCGGTAGGAAGGACATTTTTATTGCTGCTATCCTACCAATACAAACTTATTTTACATGTTTTCATCATTTGTTACATCTCATGGCTGATCATCTCCTGTATCACCTGTTATTCTTGAATGTTACTCCATCAAAAGACAGCAGTATTATCACCTTATAACAAGAAGTGTCATGATCATTACAGGATCACCAGGTATTATTTTTAAATGCTGCAAATTTAAACATTTTATAAATGACTTTTGAAATAACAATAATATGTTAGTGCTTATTTGAGATTTCAAATAAATAGGTCCAGCACAAAGGATGATTTTGACATTAAAAAAATATAAGACAGAGGTAATATGTTTTTCCTCATAAGCTGAGATTCCTTTGATGTATATCTTTTGGTGCCTGATGGTAGCCGATAGGGGTGTATTACAGCTAAAACTTGCAGTCAATAGTAAAACAGACTCCAGGCAACTTAACTAATATTATTTCTACCTTCCACTGTTGAAGGCAAAACTAAGTTTAATATCCGTTCTATTTGTATAACTTATTTTAAAAATGTGTTTCTTACATATACAAGAAAAAGGACAGCTATTTGGCTTATTACATGTATTGTAAGTAAATGTTTCTAAAGGTGCCCATACACTGTACGATTCTCGTACGAG
>NW_017308778.1:96542-139317 GCF_000935625.1 Nanorana parkeri | reverse complement strand
CATATATAAAAATAAATATGAATATATATATAAAGGTTTGGGGAGCTCTCCTCACCGCTGGGCACTGACTGCAGAGGTCTGTGTCTCCTCCGATGAAACACCGGTTCCTAGCACGGAGAGAGAATAGGGGATCCAAACCAACTAATCGATAATGAGAATTGTTGACAACTATTCTCATGATCGATTATTATTGATTAATCAATGAGTTAGTTGCAGCCCTGGAGTAAGGCATATAGCCACATGTAAACTTCCAGCCTTTGATATCTGCAATGCTGGAATCTGGTGTGTTTCATCACAACAAATACAAATCAGTATTTATGAACCATATTTAGGGAGAAACATACAACTAAACATCTTAAAATAATGTTCATTACTCTGCTGCTGAGTTTCTGTATTAAAGCTAGACTTGCCATCTAGTTAGTAATAAGAGGACCTTTTTGCCAGTTGTAGTCATAGGTAGATAACATAAGCCCCCCGCTATTATTACCCAGAAAAGTGAGCGAGCTTAATTAAAGCACATAACACACAATACTGCATTGCAGGACCGAACATCACACTATGTGCTAACGGCATCAATAGACCTGGTGCCGAGGCAATGTGCCCGGGGTCCCCTGCTAAGTTAGTGCCCTAAGGGGCTGACTTATAAAGAGTGTGCCTAACGTATAGCCGGGCGAACACCATTTGCAAGGCAATACTGCTTTAAGAAGGAGACGAGAAGCATGGGAATTTTATCCCGGGTTATACTTTTTTTGTATCTATAATTAGGGATGACTCAGGTTCAAACAAGGAAGGAAGGAAGCGCCATTAAAATAGAAATACAGGTGCTATTGCTTTACAAAGTTAGCTCCCAATATCTATGCAAAAACTTTCCTCAAACACAAAACTATCTCCACACAACCCCGAGTGACAGAAGACTCCTTCAAATCCTCTTTGTATATCACTGCTTACAAACAACAATAAAAAACAATTGGGTAAAAATGTCCCGATGACACTTTTTCAGGCCCAAGTACAAGTACTCTCCCTCATGTACTTGCCGATACCAATTACCGATACTTTTTCTTAAAGGGACAGGTGACTTTAAATGATCCATAGTACAAGTACATGTTATGTATGTAGTATACTATAGATCATGATTTAACCTAATACTCTATATGAAGAAGTAAATGTACACTTGCAATCAGATTATAAATACAATACTGGCAAAGACTACACCACTTGCCATCTCAGCAGCACAGGCCCTTACTTACTGGTGCCTGTTCAATGGAGCCTCATGGGGTGCCTAATTATTTTTTCTCCTCATGTGAGGATGACGTCGGCGGCGGTGCCGAGAGGCTGAACGGAGGAGCGTTGCGTCACTGCTGTGGGCGGAGCTACAGTCGGAGTCCGCTGGCCAGTCGCCAGCCAACTACATTAGACCTCACCTGTAGCTCCGCCCACAGCAGTGACGCAACGCTCCTCCAGCCTGCCCATGGGGCCCCAACCCCAGCCAGCACGGAAGGTTAAAAAAAAAAACACAGCGCAAGCTTCGGGGCTAGGTATTTTGACAAGTACTTGTCAAAATGCCCTGTATCGAGCCTGATTCCGATGCTAGCATCGGTATCGGGACATCCCTAGGTAAAATATAAACAGACCCGTCACTTACATTTCATTCCCCACATCTGGTACATAGAGTCAGTTATGGGGATTCAAAAGTTCATAAAAACCTCCTAATGGCATTTAGGGCCCGTTCAAACTAACCCATCTGCTAAAATGCTGCGTTTCAGCGGATGGGATAGTGCGTTGTGGCGGCTCCAGCATTGTGCGTTGTATCACACACTGCTAGAGCTCTCACTGTTTACTTTAAAAAAAAACTTTATTAGTAGTGTACAATATGTACACTCTATATAGGACACTATATCCACTAAATACAGTATATGTATAAAACAAACAGAAGCCCATGGACACAGACACTAAAACTAATGGCAAGATACCAGTTCTATACAGTCTTTGCTCGATGGCAAGGGGCATTGTCGTCCTGGGACATAAAGTAGGGTGACCCTTCTTACCCAATTTCTGGGGGACAGTCCCCGGATAGAGGGCCCAGTCACACCCTCAAGAGTGCGTTTCAGTGCTGGAATACACCCCGGCCGGCTCACTTTGTTTTGGGGCGGGAAGAGGCGTGGCAGTGCATTGAACTCAATGGCACAGCAACCACGCCCCCCGCCCACGGTGCGATCGCCAGCACCCGAACGCGTGGCACATTAGTGCCAGCGTTCCGGTCCAGTGCGATCTGGAAAAAACGCTGCACTATTTTTTGCAGATGGAACTGGACCGGAAAGCAGGCACTAATGTGTCACGCGTCCGGGACCCAGTGATTGCACTACGGGCGGGGGGGGAGTTAGGCATGGCTGCGGTGCCATTAAGTTCAATGCACCGCCACGCCCCCTGCCGCCCCAAAACCAAGTGAAACTTAATCCTCCTGTCCCATCGCACTCCTGACCGGACAAAAACCCAAATCCAACTGGGTTGGTGCGGTGGTGACAATGGATGCCTCCGTGAAATGTAGATAGATGAAAGTAGTCGCTCGCACTCCATGATATTAAAGTCAATGCTGTTTATTGACTGAGATAACACACATCTCCTTAGCTAAGGAGATGTGTGTTATCTCAGTCAATAAACAGCATTAGCTAAGGAGATGTGTTTTATCTAAGTCAATAAACAGCATTGACTTTAATATCATGGAGTGCGAGTGACTACTTTTATCTAACCAAAACAAAGTGAGCCGGCCAGGGTGCATTCCAGAGGCCGAACGCACCCCGCAACGCAACACGAATAGCACAGCCTGTCAGAAACTGCATACAGCTCGTGCCGGTTTAAATAATAACCGGCACACGCTGTATGCAGCTTCTTGCAGCGTGGAAGACGGGAGGCTGCGCTTGTCGGTGGATCAAGGGATCAGGTGAGAATTTAAAAAAAATATATACATTTTTTTTTTTATGTTCCATGGGGAAATTTCCAAATTTACCAAATACTAGGGGTGCACCGATACCAGTTTTTCGGTATCGAGTGCATGTACCGATATTTTGCTTTCGGTACTCGTCGATACCGGTGCTTCCGCTGGCATGGAGCTGGCTTCCTGGGCAATCTGATTGCCCGAGAACCTGGCTCTATGTTGTCTGGCCAGCTTGATTGTGCTTGGTTGGAAAAACAGCTTCCAGCCAATCAGCAATGAGCTGGCTCCCTGGCCAATCAGGAAGCCAGGCAGCAAGTAATGACCCGCCTCCCAGTTTCCTGTTTGGCGGGGAAGCCAGCTCAATGCTGATTGGCTGGAAAGCCGGCTCGATGCTGATTGGCTTCTCGGCTAATCAGCATGGAGGCGGCTTCCTGTACAATCAGGAAGCCGGGAGGTGGGTCATTACTCGCCGCCTAGCTTCCTGATCGCACGGGAAGCTGGCTCCATGTTCCCCTACAGCACTGCTGGTCAGAGGAAATGTTCCTCTGACCAGAAGTTCCAGTATCGGGGCATGTATTGGAGCATTTGGGCGAGTATGAGTACTCGCTCAAATACTAGTTTCGGTATCAGTGCATCCCTACCAAATACACTGCATATATCATTTAAGAAAAATATGCTAATAGTTTTTTTTACCATTTGCCAATAAAAAAAAAAAAAATTCCCCGGATTATTAAAAAAAAAACCTTAACATAAAGTCACTGCCTGGGAATAACTCAGCAGCACTAGGAAGCATTTTATTAGTTAGGATATCAGTATAGATGCTTGCATTCATTATTCTATCAATAATGCAAAGACTCCCGAGTCCAGATGCATCCATACAAGACCAAATCATTAGAGATGTTGGGTACTTCAAGGTTCTCTTGGTGCAATGTGGCTTGCATTGTTCACCAGGATACCTCCTTACATATGAGGTACCAAAAAAATACCATACCCAAAATTGGCCATAGGTGACGCCTTAAAAGCTTTTACCGCTCATCAGTTTAGTGTTATCAGTGACTGATGGGCCTAGAATTATTACCCTCACTCTGACAATTGCAGTGATATGTAACATGTGGCGGCGCACTTGTAATTTTTGCACGTAGGCGCACCTGACGCATGTTTGCGTGTGTATGTGGGGGCGAGGGACTTTAAAAAAAAAAAATGTTTTAATTTTTTTATATGCAACTAATTTCTTTTGGTAACATCAATTTTTTTACCTAACTTTTTTCATTTAACGTTATTGCTATCAGGCCCCCTAAGTATTATTGCTATATAGCCAATTTACAATGACAGGTCCTCTTTATGGAGACATCAGAGGTCTCCAAGACTCCTAATGTCAACTAGGGACCCCCCAAAGAAGCTTATTAAGCAGAGATCTGCTTCACCAGCTGCTCTCCAGCTACAGAAGCCGGAGAATCAGAGCTGAACGCAGAAGTGATGGCGACATATTCACCTATATAGAGGCAGTTTTCGGATTGTGTTTATATCTGATGGCATATTCACCTATATCCAGGCATCTAATACTACCAGGATGCCGAGCAATGGCCGGTCACGGCGTAATAACCGTGATATGCCATCACGTAGGGAGGACAGCCCATCTACATCAGGTAAGCCATGTGTAGATTTAGATAGATTTCCCACATTACTAAATTATTGTCACCGAAATGGACTTTTAATTAATTTTTCATTGAGATTTTTGAGTAACTCCCACAACGAAAAACGTTAATTCTCATCAAAGGGAAAGTCTGTTAAGATTTCCAATCAGATCTAATATATAGAAAGTAGAAGCTTTTATCTCTAAACCTAGTTTAAATAATGTTTTTTCACAGGGTAAATGTTTGGACTTAATTCACACAGCTATAACACAAGGATAAGGCGCCCTATTCTTAGACATGTAACTGTCAAATTTAATTGGACTCAGCTAGCTGAAAATAATTGTCACATTTGGTAAATGAAGCTCCTTATGGTGTGTTAGCATTGTGAAATATGCCCATGAGAGCTGGTTAGCATGAATGTAACCTATAATGTATGCAGTGGCGTAACCAGAGTTATGGGTGCCTGGTGCAGACATTTTTTTTGACACCCCCATTATATAAACATCCACTGGAACTGTACCCCACCCCCTATCCACACACACACATATCAGCTAGGGAACTACAAGTCCAAGCATGCCATCCTTGTTTTTATTTTAATATTTTCAATTTTTTAAAATATTTTATTTTAATAAACTTTTATTTTTTGTATTGCAGGGACAAGTCTATAATTTTGCCACTTTATAGATCATTGGTTGAGAACCCTGACTCTGCCCAGAGGGACCGAAGCCGCTCTCCCTTTGATTGGAATCATTCTGATTTGGGGAGAATCCAAAGACCCCCTACGATGACCAGCACGGAGGACGGAGGAGCGTCCCGAATGCAACATTTGCTTGGAGGAATTGGAAGAGGGAGCACAGAGCACCAGTCTACCCTGCTCCCACCAATTCCACAGGTGCTGCATTTGGAGATGGATGCAGGAGATACAAAACCGTCCTCTCTGCCTGACAATGAACTTTTGGAACATTTGCGCACGTATCATATCTGTCAGTCTTTTTTTCCCACTTCTCCCTTTTTGGAATAACCTGAACATTGGCTACCTCATAGACCTAGAAGACGCCAGAACCCTGACTTCCCTCAGAGGCACAGAAGTTGCTCTCCGGTGCATGGAACATCTGCTTAGATGAATTGCAAGAGGGAACGGCAGAACCCATACTAGCGGACTACCCTGCACCCAGAAATTTCACACCAGCTGCATCTGGAGATGGATCAGGGAGAAGTACCTGTCCACTCTGCCGGGCAAGGGTATCTTGTGCCAACTATACTCTTTTATCTGGGGTCATCCCACTGAGAAGAATGTGTGTACGGTTATCAGCAATAAAATGATTTAACTGTATATCAACAGTGTCATAAATAGGTCTATTCCCGTCCCAAATGTTAAAGCACGTTAAAGGGTAAGGGATACAGTCGCATGAAAACTTCCAGCGTGTAGCATCTGTAATGCTGGGATCTGTTATGTTTCATTACAAAAAATACAACTCAGTATTTAATAATCAAATTTAGGTAGAAACATACAATTAAACATCTTATTGATTGACATATTGGTGCATTTAATCTAGACTTGCCATCTAATCAGTAAAACGGGACTTGTTGCCAGTTTTATCAGTAGACAACATAATCCATTTTCTAGTTTTATCCAGAAAAGGTAGCAAACATAATGAAAGCTCACAGCCCATTGCAGGACCACACATAACGCTATGTACCAAGGGCTTTAATACATTTGGTGACTGGGCAATGTGCCCCGCGTTCCCCACTGAGTGAGTACCCCATGTCTGCGACTGCCGATAAAGAGCAACATGCAAAATCATAAGCAAGTAAAAGTAACCAATCTGATTGAATCATAGAAAGTTAACAGGCACACTGAAATATATAGACAGCATGAGAACAAATACAGTGGTACCTCGGTTCACAAACAGGAAGTTCGGCAAAATTTTGCTTCCGTTCGCGAACTCCACATTGGGTGACAAACACGACCGCGGCCATCTTCCCGGCTCTGACACATGATAGTGGCTTCCTCTAGTCGAGATTGCGGTCGCAGACAGACCTATGCACACTTGCTGTGAAGCTTTTTTGTGTGATTCTTAGCACATACAGTACTGTACAGTATTATTCAATCCAGCATGGCTCCATAGAAAGAGCAGAGCAAGCATGGTGGTAAAAAGAACATGCAGAGCGGTTATGAAGGTAACCAGAATGCTCAATGTAAATAAGGTTAATCGTAGGGGTCAGAATAGATTAACCTTATTTACATTGAACGTTATGGGGAAATTTGATTCGCTTCGCCACCTATTTGGTTGATGACCAGAATCGTGAAACGATTTAAGTTCGTGAATCGAGGTACCACTGTATATAAATACACTAAATAGAAATAAACAAACTCATATCTTAAATAAATGTGATTGATATAAAAGAAAGAGAGGTGGTCTAAAGACAATCTACAATTACACTACAGGGTTGATTTAACAAAGACGTAGAGCATGTTCACATTGCAAAGTGAGTTTTCACTTATTTTAGTGAATGAGGTGAATCAAAGTGATAACAGAATCTTGGCTTGCACATGATTGGATGACTGAAATCAGCACAAATTAATTTATTAAGCTAGGTGAGTAGGCCCCAGCGAGTGCTCGCCTATTTTGCCTGATTAGAGAGCCGCCTCTGCCAGATTTTGTCCGGCCGGTCGTCCCGGATCGCCTCAGTATGAGCATACAGAGGCGATCTGGGCTGGCACATAGCCGCTAGGCCTATTTTCATAGGTGGGACTGGAGCTCCAATAGCCCCAAATAGCTCCCTGACTGACCCTTAAACCCCTCTATGATTGTGGTATTTAGTGACTTCATGACAGTAGAGGTTCTTGCTAGAAGCCTTTATTGGATTTGTATCTTTACCTCTGCTTGGGTATAGTATACCAGATTGTCTATCTTTGCCCTTTAGTCAAGGTCAGTAAGCAAAAGAGGGAAAGAGTGATAATTTTTGGCTTAGAATTCTGGATCCTAGATGCTTATGTAAATTGCATTTTGGAGCAACAAGTTTTGATGTTCCCTTAGTTATCACAGCAGAACTATAAAGTTTTAAGACTATCAAGTTATGTTTCAGGTTTATGGACCTAGATCGGTGTTAAGTTTATGGATGGGTTTATATAATGTTTACTTTTAAGGTTTACGTTAATAGTTCGATTGAGAGACAGGTTTAATGATTTGGCTAAGGTCAAGCTAAGCTCCAGATTTTATCCCAGAAAAGGGTCTTCCCCAATCTGTTGCCACAAGTTTGGAAGCACTAAAGTTTCAGGAGTTAAAAAAGAACTATGGAGTAACCTTTTTATCCCATAGTTCTCTTAAGGGTCACGGGAGGACATATGCTAACATCCTACCGTGACCCAAAGCTCAGTATATAGTAAGCTACAGCTTGCTATATAATGAGAGCGCCGCAGCCGGGACGGATCCCAACAATACTGTCGAGATCAACCCAGCTAGCTGATTGACAGCGGGCTCTGCCTATCTACAGGCAGAGCCAGCTGTGCCTGCCCCCTCCCCTATACATCCCTCCAGTCGGTGCTAGAGGATTGGAGAGGAGAGGATCCCTGTATGGAGTGGTGACTGACAGTCTCCGTTTTCTGCAGGGAGATGATCAGAAAGTGAGCGAGCGACGTTATGCGTTTGCTCACTTCCCGAATAATAGAGCCGATGTGCAACAGTTTCATTGTCACACCTCGACTCTAACTATGAGGATTATTGAAAATCACTCACCTCATAGTTCTCCTTTAAATCTTAAAGATGCAATCAAGTATCCTATTGGAAAAAATGTATCTTATTTGTTTATCACTCAGCTGCTGACACTGTCCTTCCTTCTGGAGGGTGGCTACTTTTGTTCCCCACGGTCCATGTGTGTTGGAATGTAGACACAACTCCAAGCTCACTCCTGTGATGGACTACAATCTAACTCAGAGCTCCAAATTTCCACTCACCCCCTCGCAATTTGCGAGTGAAAATTGCGAGGGGGCGAGTGGAAATGAAGCCATTGAGTCAGACACTCAGTCATGGACCGTGTGTCTGATGCCCGATGACTTGCTCCTATGCTTTTGCCCACAGCCGTGCATCTTCCCATATTAAAGATGGCTGCATGAAGGCAGCCATCTTTACTAAAGTCCGTTCTTGTATCCCCCTACGTGACACACTCACCCACTGCTGTCACGGTGGCGATGTAAAAGTGAAACTACAGCTCCCATAATCCTAGGTTATATAACTTCCTGCCTGTGCACCGAGGATTATGGGAGCTGTAGTTTCACTTTTACATCGCCACCTTGACAGCAGTGGGTGAGTGTGTCACGTAGGGGGTATTGGGTTAGGTTTTATTGCTGCGGTTCAGTGCCTGTCTGTCTGTCTGTCTGTGTGTGTGTGTGTGGGTGGCCGGGCACTGCCTCTTTAGGGGACCCTGGTCTGTCATGTGCTGGAGCAGTGCTGAGAACAGGAAGCAGTGATAGAGCTGGTGAGAGATGCTGCTTGTCCACATTATCCACACTCTGTACCGATCTGGGCACTCGAGTGCCTCTGCTAGGGGAGGCAGAAAGTCGCTAGCTATATTAGGATGAAGGTGGAATAATAGACCACTAAATACATGGACGTCACAATACAGGGGAAGCCCTGGGGTGAACTGGCAGACCACAGGAGGGGCTCCAACAGCTTACTGTGCCACAGGTCCCCTTCATGCAGCCTGAGCTGCAATAACTATGCATGGGACCTGAGTTAGTCCCAAGTGTCAGGCCCCTGCCAGCAGGTAATTGAAGGGGACATAGAGATGGGTTAGGGTGCCATTTGTGTGTTGTGGGTGAATGTGCATGCGCAATGTCCTGTGCGTTGTGCTGTGGCTGCATGTGTAATGTCCTGTGTTCTTTGTGCTGTGGCTGTATGCGTAATGTCGTGTGTGTTGTGCTGTGGCTGCATGTGTAATGTCCTGTGTTCTTTGTGCTGTGGCTGCATGCGTAATGTCCTGTGTTCTTTGTGCTGTGGCTGTATGTGTAATGTTCTGTGTGTTGTGCTGTGGCTGCATGTGTAATGTACTGTGCCCTGTGCGTTGTGCTGGTGTGTGTTGTGCCCTGTTTGTGTTTGTTTGCATTATGCAGGGCAACTAGTGGCGAGTAACTTTTCAGGCCTGGCTAGTGGCTCATGACCTGAAATTTTGAGCCCTGATCTAACTTATAGTTCATTTGATTTGTGATTGTGTAGTCCATCACAGGAGCAAGCATGGAGCTACTTTGCTACATACACAGGGACCTTGGGGAACAAAAGTACCCCCCCTCCAGAAGGAAGGACAGTGTCAGCGCCAGTTCAGAGATGATTTGAGGATCTACAGCCGAGTGATACACAAATGAGATACATTTTTCCTAATAGTTAAGGAATCTGAATGCATTTTTAAGATTTAACTCCTCAATTTACTATCACTTTAACAGTAGCCTTTACTGGAACCCCTGAACTCAGAGTCTGGAGGTGTGTCCACATACTTTAGGCCATACATAGTAGGAATGATGGTTTTGTATCCAAAACTTTTTGCCATATAGTGTATATTCCTCACACGTGAAATGTGTAAAATCATTTGTATGGTATTACAGGCATTAGAACTCACTGTTGCACATTTCCGGAATGTCACACCTCCAGTAGAAGCCGAGGCGACAGCTCTGGGCTGTAAAAAGCAGAGTTACAGGAAAAATTAAGTATACATATCATCAAAAGCAGCATAAAAAAGACAAAAAGGTGAGTAGACGAGACAATGGGAGGGATTTATCAAAACTAGAGCACACAGAATCTAGAGCAGTTGCCCATGGCAACCAATCACCATCTCTCTTCAGTTTGATCAGGTAAGATTTGAAAATGAGACAGAGACGCTGATTGGCTGCAGTGCAAATCTGCTCCAGATTTTGTCTGCTCCAGTTTTGATAAATCTCCCCCACTGAGTTCAGGAAAATGTATCTCTGTATCAGGTAATCATGGACAGTGTTTAACATCTAGAAACCAGTGTCTCTAGACCTGCATCTATTACCGAGATCCCAACCATAAAGCTGGTCACACACCGCTAGAATTTCTGGAGAATAAAATTTGTTTTTGGAACGTTAAGATCGACGATCCATAGTGAAGGAAATTATCGAAGGAGGAGATTGTAAAATGTTTCCTTTATCATGAAACTCCATTAGTTCCACCCTTGAATATTGAGTCCTGCTGACTAAGATGGAATATGAGCAGTGTGTGGTCCCGTCAGCATCCCTCCGTTTGACAAAAGTCAATATTTTCTATTGCTTTTCTCAGAAGAGCTGGCCTAAAAATTCTCTGTTGCACAGTGACCACAGCTGGTCACAGTTCTGGTATTCTGACAGTGGCAAGCGTCAGCTGTCAAAATACAAAAGCTGCAGCTTTCTAATGGTGTATGGCCAGCTTTAGTCCCACTTTTATATTGACTGTGTACAGGTATTTACATAACGCTTTACATACTGTACAATGAAAAGATGTCTTGCTGCACTCCTTACTGTTTACTAGGGATGCACCGATACCGGTATTTACGTGTCGAGTACCAATATTTTTTTTACCCATACTGGAAGTCCCATTCAGGAAACAGGGACTCGCCACCTATGCAAGCAAGAGAAGAACATGCAAACACCATGCAGATAGTGTTCTGGCAAGGATTCAAACTGGGGACCCCAGTGCTGAAGGACACTAGTGTTTTGTGATAAGCTATAAAGCTGAGCTCCATGCAAGCTGCTTAATACACATATAAAATACATATAAGGCAGCTGTTTTGCCCCCCCAAGGATTTGTACTTCTGCCCATCCAGTACTGAGGTTTACACAGGTCAGTCACAAAAGAACAGCTTTGTCTGGCAAGGCAGAGAACCTGATTCTCTGCGGCAGATACAGGTCTTGTCCCTCCCCCAACCCATAACTGGACAGCAAAAGGAGAAGCAGAAGACTGATGACTAAATCGCTCTGCCACTTTGCTCAGCATGTCTTGGTCATCTCTCTGTCACACTACTCAGCACGCTTCTCCTCAGCACAGGAACGGATTGTCTTCTTGTGCTGCTTCTCCCTATCTCAGTCTGAGCTCTGCTCCACAGGGGCTGCAAGAGGCATTTACCAGATCAAACTCAGGCACTTGCACCATCTGCATTTAAATTATGTATTGTTGCAGGGCTGGACAAATCCCAAGAGCCAGGTAGTCAATGCTCCTTAAAAATTACAGCTGGCACCCACATTTTCAGGGTTTTTACTGATTGGTGTGAATGGAGTTGGCTCCTAAAAAAAAATACTCCAGCTGGTTCCTGGACTGGGCAGCCTGGCTGAGGAATTCCATATTACCAAGGTATGGACATTCAGTAACATGGATGATCACAGCACTTGTATTCCAATGACAACGAGTTCCTCTGCTGTGGAAGCTGATGGGACTTGTAGTTCTTCCAAAAAGATCCTGTAAAAAAAAAAAATCGGTGAATGGATGACGCAGCGGGGCAAAGCCACGTACATCCGCACCAAGTGAAATAGTTAACAGCAGCCTGTGGGGAGAAGAACCCCTTAATTCCAGTAAGTGGGGGGCAACACGTGACCATGTTTCACATTACAACCTGGATATGGCTGTAACAAGAATCGTGGTGCCAAAGGTAAGCATAGCCTTTAAGACTGTATATTCATATTCTTCTATAAGCCCAGCTGTGATCGATTCTCTTGAAGTGCCAAGCTGTGTGTAGATAATACAATAAAAGGGGTGACTACAGGTAAAAACCTCCAAGTGACCTGGTTATACCGGCTCACACAATGGGCATTTAGTGTGACCTCACGTGGCAGAAGGCAGCAGACAAAACTGTGATGGGATTTTCAATTCCTGGCTGAGACTACAGCAAAACAAAAAGCACAGGGCTATTAAACTCCAATCAAAAGCTCAAATATGGAACCGTAGGACCCACTTGAAAGCCACAATGTAAATATTCGCATTGTACGAGGAGCTGCCCTGACCAACTACCCATGAAAGAGAGCGGCAGAAAATTACTTATTGATTTGCACTGACGAGAGCACAAATTATTCGCTTTGACAAGAACATGTATTATTTCATCCAAGATCAAAGAGAAAAGGATGACTGCCGGGAATGCTCAATATTTGGTTTATTAAAAAAGGAGCTGTATGGAAAGTGGAAGTTGGACTTCCAATAGGCTGGATATCACTGCAAAAACAAATTGGGCCTTAAAGTGACATTAAAGTCAAAGATATTTTGCCCTGTTTCTTTCTTTGATGTTTCTTAATCCGATCTTCTTCTTTCTTGTCCTTTTCATCTGTCCCTCCAGCGGTGCGGCGGCTCTCAGATCCAGCGCTGACTCCTCTGTCCTTGCTGGCACTTCCTGTCCCACGGTGTCTGCATGCGGGTGCATTCGTCCATAGACTTACCTTGTGTCTCCTCGTCTCCCGGCCAAAAATGTGAACTGCGCAAGCGCCCGCCCCAAGTTACTTTGCGGCCGCCCGAGAATTTTCACATTTTCGGACGGGTGCGTGCGGGGAAGACACAGTTAAGTTTAAACTGCCTTTAAAGCGTTTTTTGTTTGTTTTGGTTTGGTTTTTTTTAAACACTTTTTGCATATATCCACTGCTTGCTAGTAGTAGATATATGCAAAAACACCAGAGGGTTTAATAACCCTTTAAAAGGAGAACTATGGGGTTAGGGCTTTTCCCGATAGTTCTCCTTAGGGTAACAGGAGGACACAAACTAGCGTCCTTCCGTCACCCTAAGCTCAGTATACTGCGAGCTACAGCTCGCGGTATACTGAGACGCCGCAGCTGAAACGGATCCCAACAATTATGTCTGGATCCGCCCAGCTACGTGAGTGACAGCTGGCTTTGCCTATCTAGAGGCAGAGCCAGCTGTAACCGCCCCCTCCCGTTCCGCCAGTCAGCGCTGGCGGATCGGAGCGGGGAGTGGGGAATCCAGCCTCTCCCCTGTCACGGCAGAGGGCTGTGACAGGATCGAGAAGTGAGCGAACGCCGGTATGTGTTCGCTCACCTCCCGATCTACTGAGCCGACCTGTGACAGTCCCATTGTCACAGGTCGGCTAGAACTATGAGGTGAGTGCAAAGCACTCACCTCATAGTTCTCCTCTAAAGATGAACTGCAGAAATGTAAAAAAAACTGACCCTTGCAGTGGGGCTAACCCTGTAACGTAAAGGTTAAGTGCTCGTTTTGGCCTAGGGGGGCTCAAATAAAGCAGATTTGCTCACCTGATCCTCATTCTTACCGGGCTGCTACACCAGTCCCCGCAGCCCCTTCTCCCCTGGGCTCCGGAGGTCTAAGGAGCACTGACTTCATCACATCATAAACGGCTCCATTTACGTGCATTAGACATTTGGACGCCGAGGGACATTCCAAAGTTGGAGCAGAGGGAGAAAGAGGTGAGCTCTGTAGCTCCACTCCCGCACAGGGAGAAGGGGTCCCATTCTGCAGCGTGCTGGCAGGGGACAGGCTTTTCTGCTCAGGCTGTGGTGGTTTTACAAAGAAAAAGAAATGCAAGCCATTGAGCACCTTTGTTTTTATGCACCTGAGAGTTAAGTTGAGCCTAATTAAAGGATACCACACATTGATTTTTTTCTCATTCAGTCGCACAGGGCTCGGCTGTATACTGACAGCGGTGAATTATGTGACAATAAACTTTCGTTTTTATAGAAGTCTGGTGAGAAACTCCCAGTGAAGATAGGTGCCTGTAAGGTATTTGCCAGTGCCATTACTGAGTCTTCCTGGCTACAAAGGATGCACTGTCCTGGTTCAGACCAGTGTTGATGGGGAGGCATGTTAAGCATAAGGGAAGAAGTCAGGGGTCTCTAGGGTCAGTATGATTGAGGGAAGCAGGTACACAGCAATGGCTGGTGTTGTTTCTGTTAAACTGTTAACCCCGATACTAATCTCATGGTATTAAACCCCACATGACTCCCCTCATCCTCCTGGAAGCACACAGCCACTCCATCCAAAATGACTGAAACAAAATATGTCAAGGGTTTTAAGGCTGTGACACGCTGCACACGAAGCGGAGAGGAGCGGTGGCGCGCTGCCTTCACGTGCAGTGCGTCATGTAATCTTCTCCCCGGCACGTCAGCTTGCGCAAGCTCGCATAGCTGAGCGCGCCGACATGAAAAATGTCATCTTCACCCAAACGGGTCGCGTGTATAAACCCGCGCGTCAGGATGCGACGTCTGGCCGGTTGTTACGCATGAGCCGATTCGCTGAAGGTGCAGTCAATTTTTTGCCTGCATTCAGCTCACACACTGCACTCAAAGCTCCGTGCCGGGCTGTTTTGCTTCGCTCTGCATGGCTTTGCGTGCAGTGTGTCACGGGCTTAAAAGCCCATGACACACTGCATGCGAAGCCATGCAGAGCAAAGCAAAGCTGCCAGGCACGGAGCTTCGCATGCAGTGTGTGAGCGGAGGACAGTCAGATGAATGACCGCATCTTCAGCCAATCGCCTTGCGCGTAACAACTGGATGGACTTCGCATCCTGACGCGCGGGTTTATACAAACATTTTCATTTCAGCAGGCTCAGCTATGCGAGCTCTCACAAGCTGACGTGCCAGAAAGAAAATTACATGACACACTGCACCCGAAGACTCCGCGCTGCTTCGCATGCAGCGTGTCACAGCCTTTAATCCACTTGTGGCACATAAATGGCTTGTTTTTTTTTAACAGTTGATATGGGTTTTGGTTTTTTTCTGTGTCATAAAGTGGTGAACCTTTTAAACTCCGGTATTCACATTTTCTACATCCTTCTACATCCTGTGTTACATCCTTCTTTTCTCCTGAACTTTGATATGAATAAATAAACGCATGCACTAAAAAGATCATACTTTGGGGAAAAACAATAGGCAAAGCTCAGGCGCTTCCCGGCTTTCAACCGACACTAGCATGATAAATGTCCCCCGAAATATATATCAGGACTCAGTGAGCTGTGAGAAAGATGTTGGCATAACGCGCATGAATGTCTGTTATAAAACGCCCAAGTACTGAGAACATGGAAAAGTAGAACATGTCTCAGGAGAAAAGTGCACATTTCAAGTAACATGGAGAAGTAAACCAACACCATTACCAGACAGCGTGGAGAGCTAAGCCGTTCCTTTCACAAAATAAGTATATGTATCGGGAATGGAACCTTGGAACCCCATCGTCACACCTGACTGGAAGCAGATTAGTATACACAGCAATAATATCTGAAGCAGCTGAAGGGTTTCTGGAGCTGTCTAAAGCTGAGAGTTTGATTAATGCAGCTTTTACTGCACTACTTCATTCCGGCACTGTCCCCTGCAGAAGGTCAGCTCTGTCCAGCTGCTGTCTTTGGTCTTCTGGGTTGGGTAATGGCCAACATCTTTCAGCCCACTTTCTGTGATCCTCGGCTGTCACATAAACAGGCCCTGGGCTCCCAGTATTACTGGACCAATGACATGTGAGAGCCACTCATTCCAGGAGTAAGAACACCTTCATCTCCAAGCAAGAAGAAGATGGACGTGTGATGTCACTGGACAGGGCAGAAGAGCCTTGGCCAAAAGACACCACCCTGTCATACTGCAGCATGTGAACTCTGAGCGGAAGTGGATTATGCCTCTTGGGCGGCCCCTGGGCTGTGCTCAAGGGACTCAAAAGACATTACATCATTATGAATAAATATGGAACCAGGAGCCAGGTCTGTCCAATCGAAGAGCCAGCAGGATTTTATTTTTAGGAGCCAACTACATTGACAAAAGCTGTCAAAAGTCAGACGCCAGCTGTAATTTGCAAGCATCTGCTACCTGGCTCCTGGGATATGTCAAGCCCTGCCTTATACCTTACCTGCTCCCTTGCAAAGGTGTCACCTTATGTGTCCTGGTTTCAGCACAGGTTTCCTTAAATAAGAACCTGTTATAAAATAAAATTGGAGGCCACCATTACTACCCACCTCTGAAGATACCAGCTGCCCGGCCATCATCCAGCAGGTTAGGGCTGCAGCTAATGATTATTTTCATAATCGATTAGTTGGCCGATAATTTTTTCGATTAATCAGATTTTAAAAAAATTGAACAAATACTAGGGAAGCACCAATACTAATACTAGCATCGGTGCCGATACCAAGTAATTGGACGAGTACTTGTACTCGCCCAAATGCTCCGATACCTTCCCTGGAACTTCCGGTCAGTGGAAGATTTCCTCTGACCGGCAGTACTGTAGGGGAACATGGAGCCAGCTTCCCGTGCGATCAGGAAGCTGGCCAGCGAGTAATGACCCACCACCGGGCTTCCTGATTGGCCGGTAAGCTGGCTCCATGATGATTCGCGTAGAAGCCGGCTTCCCGGCCAATCAGCTTGGAGCCGGCCAAACAGCCAGCTCCATGCTGATCGGCCGTGAATCCAACTTTCCAGCCGCACCGCTTCCTGATTGGCTGGGAAGCCCGTTTCCTGGCACAATCAAGCTGTCCAAACAACCTGAAGCTGCCTTTCCGGGCAATCAGGAAGCCCGGCTTCCTGATTGCCCGATAAGCCTGCTCCATGCCAGCGGAAGCACCGGTATCGGTACTCAGTATTGGCGAGTACTGAAAGCAAAGTATTGGTACTCGATACCGAAAAACCTGTATCGGTGCATCCCTAATAAATACCATCTTTCATTTAAAATACACAAATGGAGTGTTACAAACATAAAGTTTACTTCAGAATAAAACTGGGTGCACAATTTTTTGCAATCGCACTGCAACGCACAACATTGCAGTACCATGTGTTACAGTGTGGTTGATTACACTGCGGGTGGGAGGCGCGTTTGGGGTGCCAATGAAATGAATGTCACTGCAACGCACCTCCTGCAGCAGAATTTGTTAGGCCGAAACCGAAAATGACTTTGTTGCCACCTTTTATTTAAAAAAATTATAATTGTATTGTATGCACAGGGCGCATGAGTAGCTTCAGCCCGGGAATGACAGCTGCCAGTGGCAAGATTCTGCAAACGGCAGCTGAATGTAAATACAGCAGGTAGTGGGCTGGTGCAATAGCCAGCCTGCTATTAGCCATTTCAAATTGCAATAGCCAATAGCTATTGCGTCCCAGGTGCAGGCAAACAGTAAAACAGAAAAAAGTTTCCAGGCACACTCACCAGCCAGCATGCAAAAAAACCTGTCTAACCACTAAGGTTAAAAGCAGAGGTTTGGATACACGTCTTCTGCAGAAAATGTGAAAGCCGCACAGCCACGCCAAGGCACCTCCATATAGTGCGGTCCCGGCCGCCAGGGGGCATGTGCGAGCAGAAAAAAAAAGTCACGTACATGTACGGCCTCCTGGATACCATGCACCCAGTTCATTCCCTTTACAAAACACAGTCATATAATCTTCTCTTGCTCCATGATCTCCGTTATTTTATTAAGGTGTACCTTGATCTGACACACTTCATCAGTCCCATGCTGCTGCTCTCACTCCGAGTTCACAATCCTATTAGCAGCACGACAACTATAAAAGAAGCCAGAAAATACAGAGAGAAATCTCATAACAGGCTGGAAAGGAAAAGCTTTCTGGATGCCACCGGAGGGGGGGCGGGTCTCAAAGGATGGCTCCCGGGGAGGAAAAGCTGCAGAAACTAATAAACACATTTTCAAGTTGCAAACGTCAGATATTTGACCTGCATTCTACTGAATTGGCTGAAAGGAAATACAAATTGTGATGATAAAATAGCAGGAATCTGCTGCTCTGTTAGTTTACAGGTCAGGTAACTGGCGGCTGAACTAAAACAACCAGCACACTCAGCACTTAAAGTGACATTAAACCCTCAGATTTTTTAACATAAAACAATAGTGTAATGCGTGCCTTACTGTAATCCATGGTTGTTTCCTTTCTCTTTGCTGCTCTTCCTTTTAAATCTGTATCTGTTCTCATGCTTGGGGAGAACTTCCCTTTGCAGCTGAGTGCCTCTTCCTGTAGTGCTGGCTCAGGTTGTGAACCTTCACACAGACACCATGTATCCATTTCAGAGACAAGGCAGTCTGCTGCAAAACAGAAGTTCTGCCCAGCATGAGAAGAGATTCAGATTTAAAAAGGAAGAGCAGCAAAGAAAAGGGAAACAACCATGGATTACAGTAAGGCGCACATTATAGTATTGTTTTATGTTAAAAAATCTGAGGGTTTAATGTCACTTTAAAGGCAATAGAATGGCCTCGGGGCTGCTGTACGATTAGAGCACGACTGAGGCAATGAAAACCAGATTCTCCTGTACAAATCCAAGGGGTAGCTACGAAAGCTTAACAAACTCTCTCCGAGTTCAAGACTCAGTCCACTTTATGAGCCGGCAAGCAATTTCAAGCCCTGCTCCAGCCATAATATGACACCCCCCACCACTAACCTAAACAATATAAAGGGGACCCGCACCACAAAAACATCAGCGAGTGCAATCATCCTAGGGCTGTCGCTCATTATGGACTCTGAAGGTGATGATCGGTAAAGGCTTTTAAAGCATCATCTATGGACAGTTTGGGGTAGCGGAGGTTTTTGGCTATTTCCCAGGTGTGCGCAGTTTTAGGTCTGGACATTCTTGGATCTCTTCACAGGACAGAAACTTCAATTTACAATTCTTAAAAGGAGCCAATTTTACCAAAAATAATATATTCTGATCTTGGGGATCCTGAGGGGTCATCACCATCACACATGGGGCATGGAATCCATGAAGATGGGTAGGGATGCACCAATACCCAGTATCGGTACTGATACCTAGTATTTGGGTGAGTACTCGTATCTAGGTGCTGAAAAAAAATTATACTCACCTGAACCGCAGAGGAGGCTGGCTGCTACTCCGGTCCCTGAAGACTGTCTCCTCCTACACTGCAGTGATGGAATGTCCCTCAGTGTCCTTACGCCCAATACACAGTGTATAGAACATGATGACTCAGCCATCCTTAGACAGCTGGAGTGGAGGAGAGGCTGAAAGGAACCGTCTGAGAGGAAGCCGTCTCTGAGGATCGGGGGTGAGTACAACTTTTTTGTTTAGCATGTAGGCACAGACAAGCACTTAAACCCTTGCAGTGCCGGGGGTGGTCTCACTCTGCTACCCAGAGCCATGCTTTCATTATAATGTAAATACAAAACTCTAAATAACACCCACACCCACCACCCACCACCCACCACCATAATCAATCTTATCACCAAATCTAAGCCGAAGGAGGACTGTTATAATATTGGACTTGCACCTTCGGGTACCTGGGATTGGATTACCTGGGATTGGATTACCTGGGATTGGGGTACCTGGGATTGGATTACCTGGGATTGGATTACCTGGGATTGGATTACCTGGGATTGGGGTACCTGGGATTGGATTACCTGGGATTGGATTACCTGGGATTAAATTATCTGGGATTGGATTACCTGGGATTAAATTATCTGGGATTGGGGTACCTGGGATTAAATTATCTGGGATTGGGGTATCTGGGATTAAATTACCTGGGACTGGGGTACCTGGGATTGGATTGCCTGGGATTGGGGTGCCTGGGATTGGGGTGCCTGGGATTGGGGTGCCTGGGATTGGGGTGCCTGGGATTGGGGTACCTGGGATTGGATTACCTGGGATTGGATTACCTGGGATTGGGGTACCTGGGATTGGATTACCTGGGATTGGATTACCTGGGATTAAATTATCTGGGATTGAGGTACCTGGGATTGGGGTACCTGGGATTGGGGTACCTGGGATTGGATTACCTGGGATTGGATTACCTGGGATTAAATTATCTGGGATTGGATTACCTGGGATTAAATTATCTGGGATTGGGGTACCTGGGATTAAATTATCTGGGATTGGGGTATCTGGGATTAAATTACCTGGGACTGGGGTACCTGGGATTGGATTGCCTGGGATTGGGGTGCCTGGGATTGGGGTGCCTGGGATTGAGGTGCCTGGGATTGAGGTGCCTGGGATTGGGGTGTCTGGGATTGGGGTGTCTGGGATTGGGGTACCTGGGATTGAATTACCTGGGATTGAATTACCTGGGATTGGGGTGCCTGGGATCGGGGTACCTTTCGATCGGGGTACCTGGGATTGGATTACCTGGGATTGGGGTGCAGCTCGTCTAAACAGACTTCTTTTCATCCATGTTGGTATCAGAGAAAGAAGGGAGTGAGTTCTCAGGCTGTCAGACGCAGACGATGTCACAAACACTTCATCCTGGAACATTTCTGGCTGTAGATACATATCTGCAATGTAGAAGAGAAGACATTTACATGTCACAAATCTGCAATGTAGAAGAGAAGACATTTACATGTCACATATCTGCAATGTAGAAGAGAAGACATTTACATGTCACATATCTGCAATGTAGAAGAGAAGACATTTACATCTCACATAGAAACACAGATCTGTAACAACGTCAGGAGACAAGTTAACGCTGAAGTAAAATCTGCTTATATTTTGCCTCCTCTGGTTCCTCCCTCCATCCTTCATCAACATGCTGAGAACATTTTAGACACATTGACCCACTGCGTCTCTGTGCTGCTCTATGCAATGCAGGAAGATCATGGCTGGTGGGAGGGGCAGGCAGGGGACTATACTTAGCTTCCTGAAATAATCACAGCAGCCTGCCTCAGTACGCCTCTCAAGAATCCTCAGCACTGATTCAACCAGTAGTCTGGTGGCTCTTCGGAGAAGTTATGCAAATATTAAAATGCATGGGTGGGAGGGGGGAGTCAACCTGGAGGAGCGGGCATTCCTAGACAGCCAGCATTTGCATGAAGACCGCCCTAGGTAATGCCCACATGTCATGAAAGCAGCCGGCCAGATACAGTCAGACTAGGAAGGCTTAAATGATGTTGCGTGGCCTTCAGCCAGGAAATGAGGCGGGCTCTTGCTGCAGCTTCTAATACACATTGTAAGAAGAAGGGATGCACAGATACCAGTATTTCAGTATTGAGTACAAATATTTTTCTTTTCGGCACCGAGACCGAATACTGATAGCGAAAGTGCCATTAAGGAAGCCGAGCGGTGTGTAAAGACTCGCCACCCGGGTTCCCGATTAGCATGATGGCCGTCCCCATGCTTCACTAGGTGACGAGAAAGCATGGAGGCGGCTCTCTGGCCAACCAGGAAGCCAGGCACAGTGTAATGCATCCTGATTGGTCGGGAAGCGGGGTCCATGCTCCCTCATCATAAGGTGATGAGGGAGCATGAAGCCAGCTTCCCAGCCAATCAGAAAGCCGGGCGCCACATCAATACACAGCTCCCGGCTTCCTGATTGGTCTAGATAGGCAGAGCCCGCTGTCACTCACGCGGCTGGGTGGCTCTCGGCAGCATTGTCGGGATCCGTCCCGGCTGCGGCGGTCTCAGTATATAGTGAGCTGTAGCCCGCGATATACTGAGCTTTGGGTCACGGGAGGTTGTTGGAATATGTCCTCCCGTGACCCTTAAGAGAACTATGGGATCAAAAGGTTACCCCATAGTTCTCTTTTAAGTCCAAGTACAGAAACAGAAATGGTTACATAAAAACAAGGCCGGGTCAGTCCGGGCTGCTGCCAGTAGTATTAGAGATACAAATCTTGTACATGAAGTGGGTACTTCTCATGCTCTGCACTCTGCTGTGTATATTTTGTTTATACCGTTAGAAAAAAATGAATCTTTCAACACTTTGGTCTTACAAAAGCCGAGCGCTAAACGCTTTCCTCAGTCAATGTTCCCTGTTGATGTGTGTATTGTGTGACATAAATAAATGATGGCAGTATAAGGGAAAACATATTGACAGCTCGCACATTTGTGCCATGTGGTGAATGGATCAATAGGAGACGAAGGTGGAAGCGGCTGTTATATAAACAAAGTGACGCTTAGAAGTCACGTCCTAAGACAGCTTTTCTGGTTGTCGTGTCGGCTCATGCAGAACATACATGTGACATGTTCACATATGGAAGGGGAAGATTCTAGAATGTTCTTACTAAATGCACTGAGGAGCTGTGACAGACTGTTCTCATTAAAGTGTGACTACACGGGGTGCAACTGTATCGCAATAGAACAGGCCGGAGGGTAACCGCTAGTCCCGCTTATTAGGAAGCCGTGACATTATGATCATATGTCGAGAACCCAGAACCATTTGTCTGAATGTCTTTTCTCATTTGTATTGATACAATATGTCTGAACCTTAAGAAATGAAAACAGAATTTGTGTTGGGTGCACAGGGTAGTACAGAATCCCTTGGTGTGCATGCACAGACCTCACTCCCAGGAAAGCTATAAGGCCATAGTCATACATGCTACATGCGTAGCGTTCTGTGTTTTGTCATCCATCTGCATAGGGCAGCCCATTCATTTCAGTGGACTGTCCTCTCTGCAACAATGCGGGCAAGAGGCTCATGCAGCTGTCTGAACTGGGAGCTTCCCATGCAAAAACGCACGCCTTGGTTGCCACGTTTGGGGTGCCATTAACAATAAAGCCCCATTTCTACTTGGTGATCACGTGAACGCATGCAAAAGCTGCCTGAGCTGGGAGCATTTCATGGAAAAATGCACATCATGGTTGCCAAATTTAGGGTGCCATTAACAATTATATATAGTAACTGTTACCAGCACACCTATAACTTGTAATAATAATCCATCTTCTTTATTGATGAAGACTGTCACAAACAACATTTTGGGGCCACGCAGGGTCCCCTTCAACAGGTTTTAGTAAGATATGTAGTATCATACCCGATGATGGATTATTGACACAAGTCATAGGTGTGCTGGTAAGATTTACTATATCTGAAGATGCCCGGCGCCATCTGTGGTTACTACAGTACCCACCTTTATACATGGGGGTTTCAGTAAGGAGTGCAACAGTTCCTCTCTAAGATTCCATTAACAATGAAGCCCTATTCACATTTGGTAATCTGGTAAACGCATGTAAAAGCTGTCTGAGCTGGGCGAGTTGCGTGCAAAACGCACATCTTGGTTGCCATGTTTGGGGTGCAATTAACACTGAAGCCCCATTCATATTTGGTAATCTGGTGAACACATGCAAAAGCTTTCTGAGCTGGGAGCTTTTCATGCAAAAACGCACGTCTCGGTTGCCGCATTTGGCGTACCATTAACAATGGAGCCCCATTTACACTTGGTAACTGTGCAAAAGCCGTCTGAAGTGGGATCTCCACATGCAAAGTGCACGTCTTTTTTGCTGCATTTGGGGTGCCACTAACAATGAGGACCAGTCACACTTGGTAATTGTGCTCATGAAACGTGTGAAATCACTTGTCACATTTTCAGTGCTATTCATATTCAATGGCACCCCAAATGAGACGAGCAAGACACACGGTCAAATAACACACACAAGTCACAGCTCTAACAGCTGTATGAGCTAGGTCAAATTCTAGGTCAGAACCTCTGTCGTGTTTTTATTTCTGTCTGTGCCTCTGGTAAAGATCAATGCACAAATCCCAGGCTTGCTGAAAGGGCATTGGAAGGTTAGGAAGTGATGGGAAAGTTTCCAATGGGAGACAGCAATTAAACTGCTTTTGTTTGAGTGTGGAAGGATTTTGGGTTTCATTGCTGTTTGTGCCTTCCTGTGCCTATGTCCCCTTGTGCTTTCCTCTGCCTCTGTCCCCTTGCGCCTTCCTCTGCCTATGTCCCTTGCGTCTTCCGCTGCCTATGTCCCCTTGTGTCTTCCTCTGCCTATGTCCCCTTGCGTCTTCCTCTGCCTATGTCCCCTTGCGTCTTCCTCTGTCTATGTCCCCTTGCGTCTTCCTCTGCCTATGTCCCATTGCGTCTTCCTCTGCCTATGTCCCATTGCGTCTTCCTCTGCCTATGTCCCCTTGTGCCTCATGTATTGTTCTAGTGTCACAGAAGTAAATAGTGACTCCCCAGTGGAGTCACCAACCTCAAAAAAAACAGATAGAGTTCTAACCCGGGGGTGAATTATACTGGAATCCAGGAGCCAGCCGGCAACTAGAGAGAATCTCAAACGCTAGGTGCCAACTGTAACTTTTAGCGAGCTTTGGCAACCTGGCTCCTGGGATTTGGATTTAGCCAGCCCTGTTTTAACCTTTCCACACTTTAAAAAAAAAAGAAGCTTTTGCTGGAGTTGGGATTTAAATGATTTTTTATGTCTTTATATTCCTCTATAAGAAAAAAAAATGTTTATGTTACACAATTACATGGTAGTTATTTCTTTGGGATGTAACATACGAGGGGGTTTAGAACCACAAGAGATACTTGTAGCCAGGCTAATAAATAAGACCACGAGATATAACTCAGAGATGAAATGGAGGTCTAGTGATGGAGCGTCTGTCAGTCGTAGGCTGTGATTATCTTTAGTCTATATTGTACTTGTAGCCAGCAAGTGGAGAAAGCAACGTACGCCGCAACCTTCAATTACACTTAACAAACCAAGGCTGAGTAATGACTGTGTGAACAAAACTTTGCAAGTTTTCCATGGCCCTGAAAAGTCAATAATTACGGCCGGCACAATGGTATGTTTAAAGCGTCTGCTGGTCTGTTACTAATGCAGGTCCGACGCCAACGGCCCTTGAAATCACACACACCTTGTTAGATAACAGTGGTTTCCAAGATGCTGAAACATAAAGGACTTGCTAAACCAGTATAGACAGCAGCGGCCGAAGCATCCCTCTCCTGGAATGCCTGGGGTAGCTGATTGATGAAGTACTTAAACATGAATCAGATTCCGCTTACCAGTAGCTAAAGACTAACTGCAAATATTGACAAGCTTGTTTATGAGCGTACATGTCACGCTTCGAGTCTAGTGAATGAATGGGATTAGACAACACCAATAAGCTTTGTTCACTAACCAATGTGATATTGTTGAAGATCAACCAAATGCAAAGGCATTGCTAGCGCTATGACATATTACCGATCATTCCCAGGGAAGCCACAAAGGTCAGATGATCATTGCTTTGTCAATTTCAAGGTTTTTATCATGGTTAAGGGTGTAGATCGAACAAACAATCACGGCCCAACCATGGTCAGGGGGTTGCAGATAATGTTTGGGCTCACTGCCTCTACAGTGCTCTCAAGTATTGGCACAGTGCACTGAATAAGCCCATAGGGACTCGGCAGGAGTCAGAACTGCCTCCTTTTACTGCCAGGGGGAATGGGGCCTTTAAGTGTCAATAAAACTTTTTAATTTTTATATATTTTTTATTTATTTTGATAAATTATTTACTTTACTTTTAGGGGCTTCGGTGAAATATTAGGGGTCTAAACAGACCCCTGATATTTCCCTTTTAAAATAGAAAAAGAGATTGAGAACACAGAGTCCTCAATGTCTTTTTCTGCAGCCCCTGTTATCAATGAACAGGAATCCTCTATATTGAGAGTTCCTGTTCATTCATAACATAAGGACATAGTGTGTTTACTATAACCACAATCATGAATGAACAGGAGGTGATGTAGATCACTTCCCATTCATTCATAATTGGGGATATAGTACACATACCATGTCCTCAATTATCTGAACACTCAGCGATCACGGAGTGTTTGTACCCGCTTTCCTTCCTGACAGCTGTCACAGGAAGCTGGGGGGGGTGCGGGAGGAGAGCTCAGTCTCCTGTGACAGCAATGGCAGCTGTCTCCGCCCACACCGCCGCTCTCCATCCTGGATTGGCTGTCACAGGAGCCTGGGCGGGGTGGGAGGAGAGCTCAGCCTCCTGTGACAGCAATGGCTGTCTCCGTCCCCACATTGCTGTCCTGATCTGTGACAGGAGGCTGAGCGGTGCTGGGAGGAGAAACGCCGGCCGCTCACAGCGCTCTCCTCCCGCAGCGCTCGGCCGCCTGTGACAGTTTCTCTCCTCCCCGCTGGGACACAGAGCAGCGCCCAGCGGGGAGGAGAGAAAGAACGAATGCACCGCTATTTCGGCCAGAAAATGGCACTTTTGGCATTTTGCCAAAAGTGCAATTTTCGGCCGATATATCGGTGCATCCCTAATTAATATAAATGTTGCCTCCCCTCAAAGAAATACAAACAGTGGCACCTTACATTGGGGAACACACTGACCTGTATTTTATAACCAGGATCTCCTCAGCAAATAGGGGATATAGCAAGTGTACTTCCAGGTGCTCAAGATAAATAGCAGGAAGGAAGGAAGGAGAACTATGAGGTGAGTGAAAATCACTTCGCCTCATAGTTCTAGCCGACGTGTGACAATGAAACTGTCACAGGTCGGCTCAATAGAGGGAAGTGAGCGAACACATACCGTCGCTCACTCACTTCTCGATCCTGTCCCTGCAGAGAGCGGTAACTGTCACTCACGGCTCCCTGAAGGGATTCCCCATCTCCCCTGTCCGATCCTCCAGCTCTGACTGGCGGAACGGACGGGGGAGGGGGCGGGTACAGCTGGCTCTGCCTCTAGATAGGCAGAGCCAGCTGTCACTCACGCAGCTGGGTGGATCCAGACAGCATTGCTGTAGCTCGCGGTATACTGAGCTTTGGGTAACGGGGGGACGCTAGTTTGTGTCCTCCGTTACCCTTAGGAGAACTATGGGAAAAAAGCCCTAACACCATAGTTCTCCTTTAATAGAAAATGATCGTGACTGACCCGAGAATAGAACAATTACTGTCTGTCAAGGAGGTTTGCCAGTATGGATGCCCACTGTAATGGATCCATGTTCTGCTGGTGCAAATGATCTAAATTCCACATATAAAGGAGTTTCTACAGTGTGAATATAGAAAAAATAGAAGAAGAGGGATAAAACCAGAAGTCATACCGTCACTGGGGTGCATTTTATTAGTCTTCCATAGCCTGGAATCTGAAACCTAGAACGAGAAAAATACTATGAGGTAAATAAAAGGACACTGTAAACATGGGACATACGGTAATACAATATTGCTTCCTGTCATCTATTTTATTCCAAAGTACAGGCAGTCCCAGAGTTACCAACATCCGACTTGCGTACGATTCGTACTTAAAACGGAGGCTATATAAATCCCAGGAGCCAGGTCGCCAGTGCTCCTTTAGTTCACACCTAGGCCTTTTTGTCGCTCAAAGCAAAGTGCGACAAAACACTCAAGACAAGGAATTAGGGCTGCAACTAATGATTATTTTCATAATCGATTAGTTGGCCGATTATTTTTTCAATTAATCAGATTTTAAAAAAAATACCATCCTTAATTTAAAATAAAATACATAAATGCAGTGTTACTTCAAAATAAAACTACCTGCACATTTTTTGCAATCGCACTGCACTGGAACACACAGCATTGTGGTACCGTGCGGGCGCACACACTGTGAGTGGGAGGCGCGTTTGTGGTGCCATGGAAATGAATGGTACTGCAACACACCTCCCGCAGCAGAATTTGTGAGACCGAAACCAAAAATGACTTTTTTCCCACCTTTTATATAAATATTTTTTTAAATAATTGTATTGTAAGCACATGGTGCTGGAATAGCTTCAGCCCGGGAATGACAGCTGCCAGTGGCAAGATTCTGCAGATGGCAGCTGAATGTAAATACAGCAGGTAGTGGGCTGGTGCAGTAGCCAATAGCAGGCTGGCTATTGCCCCTGCCCACTGCTTTCTGTGCCCTCCTCCCAGCGTGTAGGAGAGAGCTGGGGGATCCAACTAATCGATAATAAGAATAGTTGACAACCATTCTCATTATCGATTAATTGATTTGTTGGTTGCAGCCCTACAAGGAATCCTATTCATTTCTAAGGCCGCTGTTTACACCTGTGAGTTTTACTCGCACGTTTTGTCACACAAACTTTCCACAAACATTGAAGTCTATGGGATCAAAAAGCATTCATGTACTTTTTTCACCGACAGGCGCTTTTCTGTGTGTGACAAACCGCTCAGGTGTGATCAGGGGCCATAGAAATGAATGGGATTTCTTGTCTTGAGCTCTTTGTCGCGCTTAGCTTTGAGTGACAAAACGCCTAGGTGTGAACGGGGACTAAAAAAAATGACAGCCGGGGCCTAACTTTTGAGGTTTTCTCTTGTTGTTATCAATGGAGCTGCCTCCTGGATTACACAGATGGCTCCTTGATCCCATATGAATCTGCCCACCCCTACATTAGGGGCATAGGCAGCTTTAAAAAGCCATCAGGGGTTCTAAAACGTCTGCACTACATCCAAAAGTGAGAAAAAAAGGTTTTGGATTTAGGTGTGTTAAGCTGAACCTGCAGATACTAGTTACATTCAATGACTGTCCCCGCCATCCCAGCCTCTGACTGGAAATGCTTCAGCAAGATGGAAAACCCAATTATTATTATTATTATTTGTATTATTATTATTAACATTATCTGTATTATTATTATTGTTTATTAATGTTTTTATTTTGTATCTCAGTATACCACGAGCTGTAGCTCGCGGTATACTGAGCTTTGGGTAACGGGAGGACGCTAGTTTGTGTCCTCCCGTTACCCTAAGGAGAACTATGGGGAAAAACACTGACCCCATAGTTCTCCTTTAACAATATAAGGAAGACATTACAACTCAATACAAGATGGTTAAGAGGGCCCGGCCTGCGAAATTGAAAGGCTGCGATATTCGCTATAGAGCCGTCATGGCAATCGTTTGTCACTCGTGTGATGTAAATCGTATAGATTTATCTATAAATCCGTTTGGTTGTTATTTATTTTCTCACAAAAAAAATATGTCATAAATATGGATTAAACGGCTTTATGTTTTGTGGACATTTCAGTTACGCACAACACTCGCGCGTTCTTCTTCTTCTTCTTCTGGTACTGTGTACCGTTTCTCCTCGGTCACTCAGCCAATCTCGGGCAGAAAATTGGACTTTAATTAAAACAATCTGGAGCATTTCCCTTGTCTATTTCCTAATTTAATGTTGTAGCCGATACCTGAGTGGGCCGGGTCACAAAGCTGGATTGCAATTACCGCAGATAAAAATCTTTGAATACATTATAAAGCCGGGATTCTTATAAACTTATACGCGGGAAGACATTCATACAATCGTAATTCCCAGAGCAAAAGCCATTTCCCTCAAACCAGAAAACTAATTTCCCGAGCAATTACTTGCTGAAACCGAATATGAAATCTAAAATACTGACTGTGAATTTTATCCATCAGCGTTATGGACGTGGAGTCATTGAGGGGAATTTATCAAACCTGGAGCAGTTGCCCATGGCAACCAATCAGCTTCTATCGTTAATTTTCAAAGCTAAACTAAACAAACTGAAGAGAGAAGCTGACTGGTTGCCATGGGCAACTGCCCCAGATTCTGTCGGCTCAAGTTTTGATAAATGCCCCTTTTTGTCTTGATTATTGTTGTGTTAGGGCCCTTGCTGGGGGGGGTGTCCAGTGTGTTAGGTACAAGTTAAGGGCCCGTTCACACCAGATGCAGTGCGTTCTAGCCCGATTCTGGCCAGAACGCACTGCCTTGCATTGCGGCCGGCTTACTTTTTTGTGGGGCAGGAGGGGGTGTGGCGGGCCATTGAAGTGGATGGCACCTTAGCCACGACCTCCGGCCACATAGCGATCGGCCGTACGGGATCGCAAGGCATATTATGCCTGCAGTCTGGTCCGGTGCAATCAAAATAGTGCTTGCAGCAAAATCCATGGAGGAGTTAGATATCAGCCCATCAAAGACCAACAAGGAACAGAATGAACAGGAAGTAGACAGAACTTTACCTGTGTGGCATCCCCAGGGATACTATGCAGGAGCACAGGAGGAGTGATGAGGAAGGGTGAGGATGATGTATGATCAGAAATATTATGCAGGATCACAGGGTGACGAATGATGAAGGATGATGTGTGATCAGAGTTATTATCCAGCTGCACAGGAGTGATGATGAAGGATGAGGATGATGTATTATCAGAGTTATTATGCAGGATCACAGGATGACGGATGCAGGATGATGTATGATCAGAGTTATTACGCAGGGGCACAGGAGGAGTGATGATGCAGGATGAGGATGATGTGTGATCAGCATCCTTGAACTCTTCTCGGCTTTGCTCCCAGACAGAAGTCCTGATCCCCTCAGCTGGTATGGACATTCTGGTGGGAAATGTGAGTGTCACATAGACAGCAATGCACAAAGTGACACCACATGGGTGAGTCCTGCCCTGCCGACCTAGGACTGCCATCTATTCCTGGTGCCGGGGACCCCCGGTCTCAGCCATGGTCACATGACCGCCCGCACTGGTCCGGTGTCACATCACATCGCAGAGTGAAAACTTTCTTCTACTTCCAGTACAGGAAGAAGCTGGAGCAATGTGTACAGGGATTGTGTGATCCCACCTCCCCGGCCCATAGTAATCCGACCCTTCTCCTCCCCCCCCCGGCCCCTCTGCTCTGTGCATCATGGGAGTTGTAGTACAGAACCTGAACGGAAACTTTTCTGGAGCTGAAATTTCTGTTATCTCCGCGGACTCGTGTGCAGTCTAGACCGTTGTCAGCTCAGAACGTAGGACTTGCTGGCAGGGCGCTGGGGCTGGGTAGCTCAGCGTAGGACTGGCAGATCGCTGGGTAGCGCAGCGTAGGACTGGCAGATCGCTGGTTAGCACCATGTAGGACTGGCAGATCACTGGGTAGGACTGGGAGGGAGCTGGGTAGTGCAGTGTAGGACTAGGAGGGGACTGGGTAGGACTGGCAGGGAGCTGGTTAGTACAGTGTAGGGCTGGCAAGGAGCTAGTTAGGATTGGCAGATTACTGGGTAGCACTATGTAGGACTGGCCGATCACTTCGTGGGACTGGCAGATCGCTGGGTAGCACTATGTAGGACTGGCAGGGAGCTGGGTAGTGCAGTG
Organism: Nanorana parkeri; assembly: GCF_000935625.1. Lineage (NCBI taxonomy): Eukaryota > Metazoa > Chordata > Amphibia > Anura > Dicroglossidae > Nanorana > Nanorana parkeri. The sequence goes on along the minus strand of NW_017308778.1, from coordinate 108,082 downwards.
TAGGACTGGCAGGGAGCTGGGTAATGCAGTGTAGGACTGGCAGGGAGCTGGGTAATGCAGTGTAGGAGGGCACTGGGTAGGGCAGTGTAGGACTGGCAGGGAGCTGGGGAATGCAGTATAGGGGGGCACTGGGTAGGGCAGTGTAGGACTGGCAGGGAGCTGGGTAGGAGGACTGGTCGCTCTGAAGTCATGGCAGGCACTAGCTGCGCCTCTGATATAGTCCTGACCTTCTCAGTGGACTCTGTGCAGGTGGTCCCGGGCCTGTTGGCAGTTGCTGTGGTTCTGGGAGCTGTGATTGGAGTCCTTGCTGCAGGACTGCTGTGCTGGTATGTGCTTTTGCCCCTGCTCTCCAAGAGGGTAAGTGATCAATGTCCTTGTGTCAGGTACACGTTATATTATTATTATTATTATTATTATTACTGACAGATCAGCCTGCAGATTGCTTGTGTAGCTCATCTAATTACAATGAATGAGCCACAAGAAAAGCGATTGATTGCTGGAGGTTTTAGTCTCTGAACTGAAAATCACTTGTGTAGCCCAAGTGTTGAGGTGCCCTCAGACACCTTACAATTATCTGCCAATTTTTGGCAGCAATCGCGTTTGCGTCCGAAAATCTTCCAGTTGATGGGAAGTGCACAACCGCAATTACTGTACAACTGGCAGATTTTCATCTTTCAAGCAGACAATAAAATTTTCCTCTAGTTGTACAAAAATCGACAACAACAAATCTGAAGATAAAAACTGCACATGCTCAAACGAAAATTTGGTCATTTGATTGGCGAAAATTGGCCAGTTAGGCCCCATTCATACCAGGGCGACAGCGTTTCAGCGCGTTTTCCATGTGATTTCTGGAAGGGCGTTTTTATGAGTGTTTCATCGCTGGAACGGGATTAAAATGCCCAAATACGCTCTGATCAGCATATTTCTATTGAAGCCTATATAGAAATGACTGATCAGCACTGAAAAAGTAGCTCAGGGAGCAGTTCGTGCGACAGGAAGATTGAAACGCGCGATTGCATGAACGGCGCCATATTAATGAATGGGCTTTTAAATGGTGTTTCATAGCAGGACAAATCCACCAAACGGCAATGCCCTGGTGTGAACGGGGCCATCGTGGAGCTGACGAACGATTATCGCGATCTATTTTGGCTGTTTGAACGAAAATTGAACCAGGGTGCGATAGCGGGACAATAAAAGTTGTACAATGGGTTGTAAGGTGTATGGTCACCTTTAGGCCCCATTCACACTGAGCGACATGAAAATCGCGCGATTTTATATGAGCGATATTGAGCGACTTTTTCCTATTGGGCTGTATGCAATCAGGAGCAAAATCGCTCGAAATCGCTTGAAAAAAGGGTCATGCGACGAGCTACAAGCGATGTTGAGCGATAATGAGCAACGAGATGTGAACATTGAAATGGATTGGAGAAGCTACATAGAGCGATATCGTGTGAAAATATGAGCGATATCGCTGCAAAAATCGCTCGATAAATCGCTCAGTGTGAATGGGGCCTTAGGCTCAAATCCCAAGAGTAAGGATCTCTAATGTAGTCATGTGACTTCAATTTTCAGATTTTATTGGACTATAAGTATCATTATCCCGATGTAATCACTTTGTGAATTGAGCATTTTGTCCGCTCTGGTTTTTGGATTCAGAATTGCATTTCTTTTGAATAGCTGACAGTCAATTTTTGGCTGCTGACCATAGATTGCTGGATTTACACCTTTTGTGCACTTTGGCCCTCTTCACTTAAAGGAGAACTATGGGGTTCTATCTTTTTTTTATGAATGCATTCCTTAGGCTAAATAAGTAAATAATGTAATTTACGCTAATTAGCCAAAATGCACAGTAAGGCTTTAAAACCTTATTTAAGGTGGTGGGCGGGGCTAAGCGCCGCAATGAGAAGACATCCCCACGTATCTGACGGAATCCTCCCCACTGTGACTGACAGCGATTCTTGAGAGCTGCGGCGCGTCCACGAATGTATGGACATGCGCAGCAGCTCTCTCCTTACCTGCACGTCCCCGTGTGCCAGCTCCTTCCCCCCCTCTCTCTCTCTCTCTCTCCCTCCTGACACTGACATACTAAAATGATCGTGGATCGCTGATGACAGAGGGGAAGGAGCTCTCTCTCTTCCCACTGTGACTGACAGCGATTCTTGAGAGCTGCGGCGCGTCCACGAATGTATGGACATGCGCAGCAGCTCTCTCCTTACCTGCACGTCCCCGTGTGCCAGCTCCTTCCCCCCCTCTCTCTCTCTCTCTCCCTCCTGACACTGACATACTAAAATGATCGTGGATCGCTGATGACAGAGGGGAAGGAGCTCTCTCTCTCTCTTCAGCATTTACTACAAATGGGAAAGTCCATATATGGTAAATTATGTCACTGGAGATCCCTGCTGATCGGATCCACCCACCACCTTAAATAAGGTTTTACAGCCTTACTGTGCATTTTGGCTAATTAGAGTAAATTACATTATTTACTTAGCCTAAGGAATGCATTATTAAAAAAAAGATAGAACCCCATAGTTCTCCTTTTAAGCAGACCATCTTGGGGATTTATTTTTTTTGAGCATTTATACCAGCGTTCCTGCAAGCGCTTCAGGCTTGAGCGTGCTATTTTTAGACAATGCAAAGCTAGTTACTGAGCAAAACAAAGTTTGAAAAACGCACTTTTGCGCATGTGTTTTGGACTTCTCGTTGAAGTCTTATTGGGGTGAAAATGCTCCATAAGAAGCTCATGGACTTCTTCCAGTTACAAGCCCCAGAATACTTAGTTGTGAGAACAATGGGATTCCTCCTGTTGAGCGTTGTGGTACTCCAAGCTACGAAACGCTCAGGTTTTAATGTGGCGCGCTTTATTATTTATGTATTACAGTGTTTCCCCGAAAGTAAGACCTACCCCGAAAGTAAGACCTAGTGCTATCATCAGGGATTTCTGTAATATAAGACCTACCCCGAAAATAAGACCTAGTTCGGTGGTAGGTCTTATATTACAGAGATCCGCTAGGTCTTACTTTCGGGGTATAATAGAATTTTACATGTCACGGCCGCAGCTCCCTCCCTCCCACCTTTCTGGCTCCATACACGGCATTAGGGCAGAGAGCGGCCCCAGTCCTATAGGCGGTCTAAGAAGCCGCATAGCACCTGTGCTGCCTCCCACTTGGGTACTCTACTGTGCATGTACTCGCCATTTTTCTTCTACTGCCTACTGAGCCGACTCTGCAGTCCTACACAGGAGGTTCAGAACTCTGCGCCACTACATGGGGTGTACTTCTCAGGAAGTGGCGGGTCATAGATGTGGGAATGTATGGACAGAAGACTCTGGGGCTTGAGACAGCGGTTCTGGGGAAGGCTTTGTCCCCTCTGGGGACACTGTTTCTGCTAGCTCTATGCTCTGCTTCTTTTTCCTGTCACTACCCAGCTCAGGATCATTTGCAGCACTCTCCTGGGCAGCCTCCTCTACACTGCTATCCCGAGAGCTGTTTACTTCATTAGTGTCTGAATTTATAAGGAAAATATCTGACCTATTAGAGTCCTCAGACCACAGGAGTCATAAGTGAGCCCGCTCTCCTGCCCTCTCAGAGTCCTCCTCTGACCTTCATGTATCTGCTTTTGTTCTGCGTGAGGAAGAATTTCTTCTAATTCTATGGATTCAGCCCAGGAGATGGGCCTGTCTCTTGACATCTCTCCTAAGCTCAGTTGTCATGGTGCATAATTTTTGCAAATTAGAACCGCTTACACCAGCTTTGCCAAAGCTCACTGGTCTGGGTTCTTTAAAAATGCCCAAACCTGCCAAAACCTTCTCTGGACATTATACAGCCGGTGTGGTATGGTGACTGGGACTTACTCCTCCTAAACCAGGGGTGTCCAAACTCCGGCTCTCCAGCTGTGGTGAAACTACAAATCCCATGATGCATCTCTCTTCGGGAGTCATGTCTGTGAGAATCTTGCAATGCCTCATGGGATTTGTAGTTCCACCACAGATCGAGGGCCGGAGTTTGGACACCCCTGTCCTAAACCGTTTGTTCAGCAATACCTTATTGAAGAGGGTTTACGTAAAAAATTAAAATTTAACAACCCCAATAGAGGATGTTTCTGTAACTTAGTAGCTCTCTCTAACGCACTTTTTTGACATTGCAGGTCCTGTTGTGCATCTGCTTTTGCCACAATGCCGACGTGTCACACCATATCCCTATGATTTGCGCTATTGCATCAATGGCCTGGTAGATATCCAAATCACCAGAATGGGTCTCATGTCTGTACACATGCAGTATTGAAGAAAATAGGTCACCAGCACTCCATAAGTTAAAATGAATGAGTACTTTTAATGGACAATGATGTCACAGAAATCCTGTGACATCATTGTCCATTAAAAGGACTCATTCATTTTAACTTATGGAGTGCTGGTGACCTATTTTCTTCAATCTTGTGTTTTGCACGGTGCCATCCGTGAAGTTACTTCGAGCACCATTTATTTGATTGTTGGCCGGGACTGCTGAAAGGTGTGCGGAGGGCACCTCCATCAACTGTACACATGCAGTGACTCATATGGCGTAAATGCTGGTCTGTGGAAGTTCCTTGCAAGAAGCGCCTCAAACACAAGCTCTTTACTGGGGAACACCTGTTCAGCAAATCCTTGGATACTTACATTAAAAGAGAACTATGGTCCAACATTTTTTGGCCATAGTTCTCTTTAGGTTCACTATGTCCTCCTGTGACCCAAAACTCAGCATATAGCGGGCATACAGGGGTCCAGCTGCGACCAGTCCAGGGGTCGCCTTACTGTTAATTTACCGTTAAAATAGTGTTCATGTTTGCATGAAGGTTCTGGGTTTGATGGTGGTATGCTTCAATAAAGTCCCCAATGCTTAGTTTCACCCCAGGCCATCAGGCACAGACAAATCGTTTCAGTCCCTGGACCTCGCCATTGGCTTGTTTAGCAAGACCAGGCTGGCCCTAGTATGGTGGATCTCGAGCTCGGCACTGATATTGGGGAAATCCTTTATTCCAATGGTTTGGATAGTGCTCATAACAGATGTCAGGCTGGGGAGGAGTCCTGGAAACCTCTCGGAATAAGGGACCTGGTGAGTAGATGAATCTTGCTTCCCAGCCAACATCCTAGAGATCAGGACAATTTGGTTGTGCTTTCAACACTGGACACTCCAGCTACAGGGCCAGTCAACCAGGATTTAGTCAGAGAAGTGGACCCGATTTTAGCTTGGGCGGAATTCATGTTCTGGCCTTGTTCACCTGGAGAAAGGTCCTTTGACCCGCAGGTGTTTTGGGCCCTTTTTCACAGGTGGACCTCCTGGCATCCAGGTTCAACAACAAATAGACAAGTTTGTTATCAGGACCGAGGATCCCGGGCCTTTAGAGTGGATGCTTTGGTGTCTCTGTGGGATCAGTTCAGCCTGATTTACACCCTCCCTCCTCTGAAACTCTTGCCACGACTCCTTCACAGGATTGAGACAGAGGGCATTCCAGTCATCCTCATTGCTCCCAGTTGGCCAAGGAGGCCAGGATGCATGGACGTAGTCAAACGCCTGGCAGACTCCCCGTGGACACTTCCTGATTATGCAGACCTCCTTTCTCAAAGACCAAATTTCCACCCTGCTTCTTAGTCTCTGGCTTTAACAGTCAAGCTGGTGAAATCCAGGTTCTGAAGGGCAGAGGCCTTTCAGACGCTGTAATCCATACTCTCTTGAAGGCTATAGTCAACCAGCCCCAAAGTCTACCATTGTACCTGTAAGGCTTTTTTGCTTGATGTGAAGTGAGGATGTTTCTTCCCAGGAGGTACTCCAGGAGATGCGTTTTCTCTTTCCTCCAGTCTGACCTACACCATTGCTGAGCCTTGAGTACTAAGGGTTAAATTATTTTACAGAGAACACTTGCCTCTCACTCCGTAGCAGATTGGATTTGATTTAAATCAAGTCAATTTAAATCACGCTTTAAGGCCTCATTCACACTGCCGCGCATATATGCGCGTATAGTACCATATGCAGCATATGCAAATAAATGGCTCCATACACATAGCTGCGCATGGAGCCGTATATTTGCATAGCGTAAAAATGCGCAAAAACAGAATAGAACCGAAATGTGTCCGGACAGCGCATTCCTGCGTATTTACGCACATATACGCACGTACAGTTCATTGACATTTCTATTACGAATGATGCATTGTGGGATTGCAAATAGTGCACGGATATACGCATATACACGTGCATGTACGCGTATATACGCAATATACAATGCGTTAATGAGGCCTAAATCATGTGGGTGAATGAGGCCTAAATCATGATTTAAATCACTTGTAAAAGGCTTAACTTAAATCAACAAGATTGAAATCATAATTTTTAAAGAGCAACTGTCATCTCTGTCCCGCAGCGGCTCCTTCTCTGACCCACTGTTGACTCACTGACAGTCCTATTCACTTTAATGGGACGGCTGATGATGTGGCAGTGACACAACAAGGTGAGGGATGTGGCGGGCAGCAGGTGAGTGGATGCCCGCTAAGTGCTCGTTAAATGTAAGGACTCATTCTTGCTGGTAGTAAGAATCTATAATATTATTATTTGCAAACAAAATGAAGGTTTCTTATTTTGGAATCATAAGCTTTCAGGTTAGTAAAACAGCGATATCAGAACCGATTTTAGGTTAATCACACATAGTTGGAGAACTACTCAAATTCTTTTATTTCATTAAAACAATAACATTGTTACATATTCTTGTATTTGCTTAAACATCAATGTTTAGTAATGCATCAATGCAGTGCATGTTATACAGAGCTTGGATGCATTGATTGAGTTTACCAAAAATGGAAATATTGCATAATATACAGCCTCATGCTAAGCTAACTAGGCTCCATTCATGCTGAATAAACTAAATTAAAAATATATCTTAAATAGAAAACTATATTTAGATAGATTTTTACTCCAAAATAATTTTATTAAAATAAATTTGATAAAAATCAGATTAATTTTTTTTTTAAATCATCCATTTTTTATTCACCCTGCCCCTTAGTGAAGGCTTGTGTGTATGGATTTGCTCACATTTGTAGCAAATACCTTGTAGGCACTCTAGTGACTCTGTGAGACCTCATCTTTGTCCTATCGGTGCTGCAGAAGCAACCTTTTGTACCTCTCAGCGATATCCTTCTGACACTATGCATTCATAAAGGTGGCCATACACTTTACAACCATCGCAAGACCTTAGTGGTTGTAAAGTAATTTAAAAAACGTACGATCTGCCCATCTTAGACAGGCAGATCGCACTTGCGATCATCGCAAGCCCGCCCCCCTGAGGGGCGGGCTTGCAATGACCGCAATGCTGAAGGGCAGTGTGCGTGTGCGCACACCGGTCCGTTCCGGATTTGTCTCCCAAACATCATTCAAACCAGCCGAAAATCGTAAGATTTTCGGCTGGTTTTCTAGCATGCTCCTTAGACAAAAGACGTGCGACTGTACAGTAGAAACGGTTGCACGCCTTCATTCACACTGCACGATTCTCGCGGGATTTCCCTCAATTCACGTACGAGAACTGTGCAGTGTATGGGCACCTTTAGGTTGCCTTCCTTGTCTCCATTACTTCTGCCAGGTGTGCTTCTAAATTGGCTGCCTTGACTTGTAGATCCTTTTCTGATTATCCACAAGGATATAGTGCTGAATAGTGCCTAGCTTTGCCTTCCATCTCAATGAGCACAATGCCCTGCCATCCTTATGTTCTGCTCCTAAACATCCTCAGGAAGTCTCTCTACACTGTTTACACATGGTTCAAGCCATTCATGTTTAACTTTCTGCAACTGCTTCCAACCACAAGTCTGACTCCACTTTGTTATTCCTGAGGATTCCTGGGGAAGCTGACTTCTTCTTTCACTCTTGGTAGATGGGTTTGGCAAAATATTGCTCAGGCCTATGCCTGAATTGAAGGGTAAAGTTCCCCACAAAGCCTTCCAGCATCAGGCTTTTGATTTCCCAGATCTGTAAAGGTGCCCATACACCTTACGACCATCGCAAGACTTTTGTTTTGCGATGGTCGTAAGCTTATTAAAAGCTCGTACGATCTGCCCATCTTGGACAGGCAGATCGTACTTGCGATCATCGAAAGCCCGCCCTGCTGAGGGGCGGGCTTCCGATGACCACAATGCAGAACGGGCAGTGTGCGCACACCGGCCCGTTCCGCAGCTGTCGAACGAGCAGGCTAGAAACCCGCCAACAATCGTACGATTCTCGGCGTGTTTTCGAGCATGCTGGTTCGACAAAAGACGTGCGACCGTACAGTAGAAACGGTCGCACGTCTTTGTTCACACTGCTCGATTCTCGTACGATCGCGGAATTTCCCGCGATTCTCGTACGAGAATCGAGCAGTGTATTGGCACCTTAAGGCTGCCATCTGGTCCTCTGTTCACACTTTTGCCAAATGTTACCAGGTGATCAATCAAACCTCTGTGGAGATGGCTTCAGCCGCAAAAGTTCTTCAGATGCTGTCGCCCTCTTCTGTTATATTTCCCTGTTAGGGGTTTGTTTGTGCTGTTTTCACAGGCCTGTTAGTTGTCATTCTCTCTCTTTCTCGCCACTCTGTTGAACTGCTTTTGGACATCCTATTGGTTCCAGAATTAACTCATGTGATGTACGATCTAGAAAACAGGATTTTTGTCTTTGTAAAATAGATTTTTTTTTTGGAGTACATCACAGGACGCAGGTCCTTCCCCTTTGGGTTCTGTGATCCATTCTTGTGCTGCTTGCTACAAAACTGAGGCAGGCTGTGAGTGGGAGGAGTTACTACACATGGCTGTCCCTACAGATTTGATTGATCTGCCAGTGACCAATCACCTGAAGGCAGCTGCATAACCAATTGGTTCCATAATTAACTCTCTGTGACCTGTGGTTTACTCCAGGAAACAGATTAAACAGGTAAGAAAATTGAAAATCAATTTTTTTCATTTTCTACAATCTTCATAAATCATATTTATATTTCATAGATAAAATAAATCAGTGATTGGGAGCTCCGACTTGTTAATGGGCCTGCAACATTTGGATTTACAGCACACAACTGTGTGATTGACGGGTGTCATGTGCTACCTGTCTGTCGAAACCACAGGAATGAACATTTCACCAATCTGAAGGCCAGTTTACTGACCTCTATAACAGTTGTTGGCATATTTTCAAATTCAGGTAATTGAAATGGCAATTTATTTTAGTGATGAATTTAATACCTCCATGTGCAAAGTGCTGATGAATCTCTGGAGTGCTTCCTTCAATACTATGCTTAATTATACTTTTATCCGTATAAATTGATCTCTTAGCCCCTATAAATTCCATCAGAGTGTTGTGGGATTTAGCTGAAAGATTGAAATCATGTTAAACATTCAAACTAAATTATTAAAAGGTTCATCAAACATTAATCTCACTCGGAGAATAATCTTTTTGGAGGCAAGGAAAAAGATGATTAAATGTACTAGGAATATCTTTTTAAAGAAAAGGCTCTGGAACTAGTATACAGACGTCTCCAGATCAATTATATACATTGTAGGGATGTATCGATACTGGTGTTGGTGCTGACACAGGACATTTTCACGAGTACTTGTACTTGTGAAAATGCCCCGTTACATAGCGCTGATGCCAGCGCTGTAATTTTTAAATAGTTTCGGGCTGCTGTTACAAGTTATCCGTCCGGATCACTTGCATAGCAGCCTGCTCGTCTGTCCCCGGATCCTCCCCTCCAGCCGCTACCTTCCTGCTGTGGTTTTCGGGATTCCCCACTCTTCTGGGGGACCTGGGACAAAGCACATGCCTTCAGGACAGAGAGAGGGGAGCAGAGCAGAGATCGTCCCTTCTCCGCTCTTCTCTATGATCAGTGACACAGGACCGCTGTACTCGCAGCACTTCCTCTGCCAGCTGTCACAGACGATAGAGCACACATGCTGTATCTTCTGTATTGGAGGGCAGGCTCATAAAGAGACCATGTCACCTCCGAATGATATCACATAGGTGCTTGTGACCCCCTGTGTGATATCAATAAAGTTAAGTGGGAAAAAATTAAAAAACAAAAGCAATGCAAAAATACAAAATAATAAAATAAAAAGGTAAAAAAAAAAAATGAAAAATATAAACCAACCCCACCATCTGTGTGTGAATAAACGCATGCGCTGGGCATTGTGTGTGTGCGCGTGTTGAGTGCTGCCTTCACTCCACTGTGTGCCATAGTGTGGTAGTGGGGCAGCAGCGCTCTCTAACACACACAGTGCAGATTAAAGGATAAGTAATTTGGGAAAATGGAATTACTTACCTTTGGGCGAACAGTCCTTCTCCTCCGCCGGTACGGGTATACTATCTCTACCCCATGCTGCCATCCAGTGCAGCCCTGCACTATGGATTTTAAATTTCACTTGCAAATTGCGAGCACTCGATGGCCGGTGCAGTCAGGTGACCACGTTGACCAATGAGAAGTGCTTCTTAGCATGGTTACTGTAAATATGGTATTGGTTAAAATTATTTTTTGTATCGGGACAAGTATAATCATGGAATTATGGACATGGATATTGTAATCAGCACTAAATTGGAAGAGCAGTGATCAACATTAAGCAGGACTTTTTTTTTTTTCTGTCCACAAACTTACAAATGTGTGCCATAAAGAAGATGACCGTGGATGGGCAAAAGAGAGAAAAGGCTGAATGTGAGCTGATCAAGAAAAGGAAGCAGTGCAAAGAGAGGTGGCAGACAGAGAATCGACTAGGGCAAGAGAGAGGAGACCATAGGAACTGATCGTGGACCAGGGACGAAACATGCTGGGCATGAACTGATCATTGACCGTTGAAACAATAGCTAGAGAACATTGTTGGGAAGGAGGGGGGTTGTGGAGCAGGGGTGCGGAATTCCTACTGCCCGACGCCCGGGACATGCAGTTCCAGGCCCTGGGCGGGTAGTTTTTTTTTTGTACATTTAGACTTCTTCGGGCAAGCATGGCTTCATGGGGAGCCGCTGTACATTTAGCCCTGCTTGCACATTTGTACATTTTATACCTAATAAGTACCAGCCTGTGTAACCCCCTCCCTGCTGTGAACCACGGCAAATGAGCTTAGGCTGGAGAGTGGGGAGCAGAGCGAAGAACATCCGTTCTTTGCTCTGTGTAATCAGTGAGACTGGAGCTCTGTAATCACAGCGCCACCTGTCTTATCTGTTAGAAACTGCGTAGAAGATCAGTTCTGTGCTGGAGGGCAGGTTCCATAGAGAACCTGTCGCCTCCAAACTATCACATAGGGACTTGTAAGCCCCTGTGTGATGGGAATAAAATTAGGTGGAAAAAAGATAAAAAATAAATTAAAAAGTAAAAAATCTGCATGCAAATTAACGCACGCGTAGGGCACTGTGTGTGTGCGTTTCTTACACACGCAATGCACATTAACCACTTGCTGTCCAGGACTGCTTCCAGAGAAGTAGTGTGGACAGTGTGGGGCTGCTTCCAGAGAAGTAGTGTGGACAGGTGGGGGACTGCTTCCAGAGGATGAAGTGTGGACAGTGGGGGTGAATGCTTCCAGAGAA
>NW_017308778.1:96176-96485 GCF_000935625.1 Nanorana parkeri | reverse complement strand
GGGGGGGGCTGCTTCCAGAGAATGTAATTTGGACAGTGGGGGGAATGCTTCCAGAGAATTTAGTGTGGACAGCAGGGGGACTGCTTCTACAGAATGTAGTCTGGACAGTGGTGGGGACTGTTTCCAGAGAATGAAGTATGGATAGCAGGAGGACTGCTATCAGAGAATGTCAGGGATCTCAAGTCTCCCTGATGTTCAGGGAGTCTCCCTCTTTTGGACAGCAGCTCCCTGATGTCCGCAAGAGAGGCATTTTCTCCCTGAAAGGTTTACTCTGAGTAAACCTTTCCGGTAAGATATCAGTGGGTAAAG
>NW_017308778.1:93655-96070 GCF_000935625.1 Nanorana parkeri | reverse complement strand
TATTATTTCTTTTATATTCTGACGTTGTAAAAAACAACCCAAAAAACCGAAAGGGCGCCTCCCTGAAATGAGACGGGAACCTCCCTGAAATAAGGTTTTGCAGGTTGGGATGTCTGGAATGTAGTGTGGACAGTTGCGGAAGAGCTACCAGAGAATGCACGTAGACAGCAGGGGACTGCTTCTACAGAATGTAGTCTGGACAGTGGGGGTAATTGGGTAAAGCATCCTCAGAAATCCATGTCCATATCCAACTGGATGCCTGATTCCTTAGCATCCATCATTCACTGGGCGAGGTTGCAGTGATCATAGAGAAGTAGGTCCTAGGACCCTAGACACTGTACCTGTAGGAATTAAACTAGCAGGACAGATGCAGTATGTATGAATAAAATAATTCAGGGCCAGTTGGTAAGTACGTTATATTCCCTGGATCAGCTAACATGCAGCATTTTCATGCGTGCCTGGAGTATACGTCTCACGCCAAGCTGCAGTTCTGCATATTTTATTATTACATAGTGATAGTACTTCACTACCCATATCTGTGTTACAGTATGAGATGGCTCAAGTGTGAATGTCGAAAGATTCCGTAAAAGTCATAATTCAGAATGTCACGGTTTATATTGCCACGGGAACCTGTGAAACCTGCAATATCGCTTATAATATAACTGGGGACTGCGCATAAGCGAGTTTGAAGAGCAGCATATGAGGAATGGCAAGAGCTTGTAAAACAGCACTGGAATAATAGCGCAGCTTAGGGAACATGGGAATCACTGCCCCAAGTGTCTACCTGTCATCTTTCAGAACCTAGGGGACAGTAACAGCCCTGCTATCATCATCATTCTTTCACAAACACCATTGCCTTGGCAACCATTGTAATCATCCCTCTCGAACAGCAACTGATGTTCCCAGATAGATTTTACTTATGAACTGACCCTGTTACATTAGCCAAAGCATGTTTTTTACTCTGCACGCTATAATTACATTATTGTCTGCTAATGACACAGCTGTCCAAATCTGGGCCGCCAGGCCATCGTGTCTGAATAATGTCAAGTTACGCCTTATGTAGGTATAATATGTGTGGAAGGGAATTTTCATGGCAGACTAAGCTCAGAGATGCATCCAGCCAGCTTAGCTAACCGGGGATCCCATACAGACTGATTTTAAGGTACACGTATACCTGTCCATCTCCCCAATCATCTTTAGATTGTCTTAATGATTAAAAACTAAAATCCTTTTTTGCTCTAACTCTCATCTTCTCAATGTTAATATTTTTCCTGCATGTTGGTGGGCAAACAGCTCAAACAGAGCAGTGTCCTTTTTATGTTGTAAGATCGCAACTTAATGCCAGAAATGACAATCACTATATACATTTAAAAAAACATCTTTACTGCGATTCATTGTTATGATGATCGCTTCATGTTGTTATGATGGATCCATGCTTTCATGTTGTTTACGTCAAATTCTGACCCGACCATCCGAATGTCGCAACAGAAATCGAGACTCATCAGACCAGGCAACGTTTTTCCAATGTTCTATTTTACAAATTTGGTGAGCCCTTGCAAACTGTATCCTCAGTTTCCTGTTCTTAGCTGACCGAAGTGGCACTCGGCGTGGTCTTCTGTGGCTGTAGCCCATCTGCTTCAAGGTTCAATGTGTTGTGTGTTCAGAGATGGTATTCCGCATACCTCGGATGTAACGAGTGGTTATTTGAGTTACTGTTGCCTTTCTATCAGCTTGAACCAGTCTGGCTATTCTCCTCTGACCTCCGGTATCAACAAGGTATTCTTGCTCAGAGAGCTGACGCTTACTGAATATTTTCTCTTTTTCGGACCATTCTCTGTAAACCCGAGAGATAGTAGTGCATGAAAATCCCAGTAGATCAGCAGTTGCTAAAATACTCAGACCAGCCCGCCTGGCACCAACATGTCACGTTCAGTCACTTAAATCCCCTTTCTTCCCCATTCTGATGCTCGGTTTGAACTTCAGCAGACCATCTTGACCATATCTAAATGCCTAAATGTATTGAGTTACTGCCATGTCATTGGCTGAATAGCATAACCATTGCATAAGGAAAGTCGTGCGATGGTTGTAAGTACCATAAGTGGTAACCCCGAGCCACACTCGGGATTACAGTCTCTTACCTTGTCCACGATCCCCGCTGTGTCTGTCCTCCGTCTCCCGTCCCTTGCGAGCGTCCGCGTCGCAGGGGGGCGGAACCGGCGGCAATTTTAAAAGTAAAAAAATAAAAATAGAACAAAAAAATAAAATCATCAGACTGCCAGGGAGGCTAATCTGTATACTGTATGTAGCCAAAGCTACATACAATATACAGTATGCCACATCCATACCCGGCGTATAAGACGACCCCCGATTTTCGGGCGATGTTTTTAGGTCTCAAAACCCGTCTTATACGCCGGA
>NW_017308778.1:78395-93508 GCF_000935625.1 Nanorana parkeri | reverse complement strand
ATATATCTTGTGTTAAAGGTTTGTGACTTGAGACTATTTGTGGTTCTGTGTACTGTGTACTGTTTGAGTAACCAGGGCTAATAGAAATGTATGGTATATATTAGGCTCAATATTAGATTCAATTCACAAAGCTAAGAAACCAAGATATCTTTATTTTCCCAAAAAGTGAGTTATTTTCACTTGAGTCCAATGAAATTTGTAAATGACAGTCACGGCTTAATATACAGTGCCTTAAATTGGGACTATAACCTCCTATCCCTTACAGCCCAGGAAGGTGCCATCTTAGCCTCTATTTGGGTTGCAGTTGCCATGGTGCTGCACATGTGATCAGCTATGACATCAGCCATTTGAGGTCTTGAGAGCTGATTTGAGAGCTGAAATAAGCACACTGACAACCTTGACAATTGGCGTGCCTTAAAAGTATCAAGTTTGGGGGACATGAAATTGGTGGGTAAAGTTCCTCTTTAATCTTTTTGGATTGAGATCCTAATGTGTGTAATGTTAGAAAATACTAATTTTAAAAGGAAAAATAATAAATGTTCACTTCTTCATAAGATAAAAAAGTGCATGTATTATTTTTTTGCATAGAAGCCGGTAAAGTATTGTGACCACAATCAGTAGATCGCAAGTGCAATGCTCCGGCTCCTGCAGACAGTTCCCCTCATCCACACCCGCACTGAGCTACGGGCATGCAGTTACATGGACTGGAGGCAGAGTTAATGGTCTACAGGTGCAGTGACATCTCCTTTTAAACTACAAGCCCCTCTGCTGCGATGTCAAATGGGACTTGTAGTTCCACCATCCTGTGGATGATGCGGCAGTGTGGGCGGAGCTGGCGGGGAGAAGAACCCCGCAATTCAGGTAAGTTGGAGGGTATGGGGGGGTTGCAATCTGACCATGTTTCATGCTACACATTAAATATGGGTGTAACATGAAACATGATCAGAAAGGTAAACTTAGCTTTTAAGTAATCTTGCATGACATCAAGGTCTTGCCTTTCATCAATGTTCCTGGTACACACTTTATACTGCTGGACTATTTATGTGACTGACTATATCATTGCAGGTTAAGGACTCAGATGTACATTTGGAGGACAAGAAATCTGATCGTAAACAAGATGCCAGTGATTCTCCCTCAAAAGTTAAAAAGAAGATTCGAACAAGAGAGTCTAGACTTATGCCACTTGATGAAGTAGGTCGCAGAATCTGTTATATATAACATATAATGTAAAGTGATATCAAATTAGACCATGTATACTGTTATAGCTTTTCTTGCAGGTTGTATGTAGTGGGACTAATTGCCAAAGTAAGGGAAAGTAAACTGAAGAAAATGCTGAGCTTTTATAGTCAAGAGGGTTAAACTAATCACCAAAGATGGATTTATAAGCTCCTGTGGCTGGAGCCAGCTATGAGGATCCCAAAAGTGTCGCAGGCATCCTTTCTGGTATGGGTTTAGGAGGCAGTTTAGTCCAGAAACAAATGGTAAGTATGAAAGTGGAAAACAGTCTGGATAATAGTCAGCCAAGACAACAAAAAAACATAATACTCAGCCAAGATGAAAATGGAAAGAGTATTAGTCAGACAAGGTGAAAATAGAATGGATACTAGTCTATCAAGACAAAAACAGAATGGGTACAAGTCAGCCAAGACATTGGCAAGGTGCGTATCATCAAAGATGCTGTAACTTTGCCCTGAATGGGCAAAATTCATTAATCCAACTATGTCTTGTCCTTCCCAAAGTCTGTTATTGGACAGTGAAAGGAGATGTAAGAGACTGATGAGGTCATCTCTCTGTCACTCTGCTCTCTCTCCTCCTAACCACATGTGGATTGCAGCACAACTCATTGGCTGGATGCGCTGATTCTTCTAGTCTGAGCTCTGCTGTACAGGGGGGTTGCAACAGGCTAATACAGGTCAAATTCAGGTACTTAAGCTGCTTGCATTTAAAGCAGAGCGTCAGGAAATTTGTTTCTTAACCCTTGCAGAGGGGCTACCTCCACACTGCAACGGTTAAATGCTCGTTTTGGTCTAGGGAGGAAAATAACAAAGACCGGTGTGGGGGTAGCCCCACTGCAAAAGTTAAGAAACTTTAAAGCTTTAAAAGAACTGCCAGGCCGGAATTGAGCTTCAGACAAGACCAGCAAGGAAACACAAGGGCATACATGCCACAAACTAAATTGGCTAGACAAGGGGTAGGCGACCTTGTTACTCCAGGTGTTGTGGAACTACAAGTCCCATGAGGCATTGCAAGATGGACAGCCACAGGCATGACTCCTAGAAGCAGGGGCAAGCTGGGATTTGTAGTTTTCCCACAGCTGGAGGTTGTCTACTGGGCTTCTAATTCCTGGGCTATAGCTTCAGATATTTTAGCACTTCGGTGGAGCAGAGGAGGGGAATAAACGCATGAGATTTCCAAAAGATCAGCTATAGACAGGACAGACACTCGGCAGATGGATAAAGAGACCAGCCACAGTTTTTGTAGTCTGTTGAATAGGAAGACGGCATCCAAGAATATGAATTTACATGCAGATCGAACATTCATTTCAATTGCTTGTTTGTTTTTCTCTTTACTCATGACTGCACACCCAGAATCCATGTGACATCTGCTGATGTATGGGTAATACTTCCTGACCAATTATGGAGTAATTTTTCTTCTGATTGCCTTCCTGGAGACCCAGTATACAATACTATTTCTATATAGATTTAATATCAAACAGCTCGGATTGAATAGAAGAAGTGCTCAAAGTACTTTGTGGCAGCACTGGCTACATCAATCTTGCCCTAATGGTTAGGAAGGAGGATAATCGGACGCATAATAATTAATTGAGGAACAGCTTTCGTCAACTTAATAAGGTTCCGCTCTGTTAGGCTTTATTTGTGTGAATAATTGGATAATGCTTCATGGTTTATTTATCTTGCAATCCCACTGGTGCATTCAGATATTTCATGCAATTGCTAAAAATAACTGCTATTTATATTCTTTTATGCTCTGAGATTTATGTGCTGTTGGGAGCAAGTCATAATAATGGTGCAGCTCATACTTCCACCTAGAAACCTTTTTCCTGCCTGCATCACAAGCTCTGCAAGCTGTAGATAATATATACTGTGTTCTTCTTCTTGCAGGAAGGCAACCAGCTGCCTAGCAATGGTGTTGAAGCATTTGCGTTAAAGGCCAAAGTTGTTTATCCAATAAATCAAAAGTTTAGGGTAAGATGTCTAACTTTTGTTATGTGGTGGCAATTTTAACAACAATTTTAATAACATGTAGATGTGGTCTAACAGCTAAATTAATTACATACTGCTTTACCTACCAGTGTATTTGGAACTCTTTACAGCCAATCTTGTGATTTACAGGAGTAATACAATTCCAGGCAGGATGAAAATGCTATTGAGGAAAATTAGATGGGTGCTACACTATATGGCCAAACGTTTGTGGACACCTGATCATCACGCCTACATGAGCATGATGGACACTCCATTCCAAAGCCATCGGCCTACCTTTTTTTTTTTTTAAGTCTCCACTTTCCTAGGAGGGCTTTCTGCACAATGTTGGAGTATCTATGGGAATTTGTGCCCATTCAGCCAAAGGAGCATTTGTGAGGTCAAGTACTAATGTTGAAGAGAAGACCTGGCTCTCAATCTTCTTTCCAATTACCCCAAAGGTGTTCAATAGGGTTGAGGTCAGGGTGCAGTCCACTCAAATTTCTCCACACCAGAATCATTAAGCTATGTTTTTATGGACCTGGCTTTGTGCAAAGGGGTGATTTTTTTTTTTTGGGAACCCCAAATTGTAGCCACAAGGTTGGAAATAAACCATTGTATAAAATATCTTTGCATGCTGTAACATTAACAATAATCTTCAGTGGAGACACAATTGAACTCAATCATTTTGAAGGGTGTCCACATTCTTTTAGTCATACCGTATTTTTCGCTCCATAAGACGCACTTTTTTTAACCCAAAAGGAGGGGGAAAATGTGCCTGCGTCTTATGGAGCGAATCCCGACGCACGAGACATGCAGTTTCGGGCGCCGGGCGAGTAGTAGGAGCCACTGCTCGGCTTTAATACGAGTGATCTAATGAGACGTTCTTCGTCTGCTCTGTGTGATCACTGAGACCGTGGCGCTGTAATCACAGCGCCACCTGTCTCAGCGGTCACTAACTGCAGCTTCTGTCACAGTGTCTGTCATAGAAGCTGTGACAGAAGCTACAGTCTGTCGAGTGCTCCATAAGGCGCGCCGGACCTCCCTGCGTCCTATGGTCCGGTGCGTCTTATGGACCGCAAAATACTTTATATCATGTCCTTTCTCTCCTGTTTTTGGATGTAGGGCAACAAACATGATCCTGGCTTCTCTACCTAGAGAGTCACTGACTTGGACCATGTTTGCTGTATGATCTTCTATCCTTGCATACATGTTTAGAGACATTAAATAGTAAATCCAGTATTAGGATGGCAGCTGAAGAGCATATAGGGATTCCCACTAATTTAAAGCTCTTGTAACCCAACCCCAAATAGCTGCTTCCTAAAGTACATCTTGATATATTGTTCAGAGCTAGACAACTCTTCCAACCTAGCTAGATATTATTGCATGACTTATATGATGCCATTGAGTGAATATACTCCTATTATCCCCCCCATACTTCCCCTTCCCCACAACTTTATCGTTCTTCCTCTTTCTCTCTCTCTACTTTCTCTCTTCTCATCTCTCTTTTCTTTGCCTTTTCTTTCTTTCCTGTCTCCCCCTAATTAAAGTCCCCTTACTTGATAACATAAAGTTGGTGCACAGCAGATTACCTAAAATATAACCAATAATTCTAGACAAGTAGTATTTTTAGAAGGAGGTTAGACATGGCAGCACCTATATTGTTCCTACTATTCAAGTAAGAGCTCTTTATTGGAGGAAGGTAATAGTGTATTTAACATAAGGGAGGTAAGAGATCATTTGTGCAGTAACACATAGTATCTTCAACATTTCCTACTATTTATTTCAGTATGTATGTAACTTTTTTTTTTTTTTTAACTGAGGAAGCCTTTGCAAAATCTGCTATTATTTCCCATCTGTCTGCAATTCCAGCCACTTGCTGATGGAGCATCAAACCCATCACTGCATGAAAATTCTAAGCGCGCCCAGTTACCTAACCAGATGTTTGAAGACTCTGCAGGGAGCAGTACAGAATCTCTGAGTCAGGGGGAGAAGGAGGATGGAAGTTCATCCACCACAATACATTCCACTACCAGTCTGGATAGATTCTACGAGAGAACCTTTCCCCGAGTCAACGCTTTCCCTGAAGTTCTTATATGTAACAGGTAAAAGTAGTGCTGGATTCATAGTACAAGCTTTATTCCTGTGTATGGAACATTACCCTGTTGTACGTGTATTGAAGTCTATATGACCAGGTCAAATTTTGCAGCGTCAATATAGCTTAGTCACTTGCCATCTGGAACAATTTCTTAGTTTTTTCACACATGATAAAATCAGAATTATTTTGCTAGAAAGCAGCCTAAAACCCCCAAATTATATATTTTCTGAAACCAAAGGCCCTGTAGAATTTTAAAAAAAATGCGAGTTGTATTTATTTATTTTTTTGTAAATTCTTTATTTATTCAACCATTCACAGAAACAGATGAGTTAACAGGGAAAAATAAAAGTATGAGAGGCGATCCAGTACAACTCAATATAGTAATAGGTACTCATCAACAGATCCAGGAAAACCACATTTCCTTAATAACGTCAGTCATGAGAAGATAATCCCAATGTTACATCCGCTCTGCAGTTCCATTTTCCATAAAAGTAGAAAGAGACAGAAAGAAAACAGGCTAAAAGAAAAGACAGGAGGAATGGTACAATACCCGATACTGAGAAAATAGAAGTAAGAGAGAAAGAAAATGAGGCCAAAGTGGTATCATAAGAGAGAAAGAGGAGAAAACTGGGATAAGAAAAGAGAAGTAACAGATAGTTGTATTATTTTATGTTGCACAATGTTTGCACAAATGTTTATCAAGCCAATATTTTGAGGATAAAATACACTAAAATTAATTTTAGTGCACAGAAACAGAATATAATGCCCAGTTTTTGGGTGAAATATAAAAGATGCGGTTGTGTCCGGCAAATAGGTACCAGACATGTCAAGCATTTAAATTGCATGTGCCCATTAAATGGCAAAAAACTACAATACCCAAAATTGCCCATAGGCAAGGCTTTAAATGCTTTTACCACTCATCCATTTAAGTGAACGGTGATTGATTGCCCTAGAATTGCTGCTCTCACTCTGGTGACATGTATCATGTGTGGCGCAATTGTTTTTGCATGTAGGCGCATCCAACGTGTGTTATTATTATTATTATACAGGATTTATTTAGCGCCAACAGTTTCTGCAGCACTTTACAATATAGGGAAGACATTACAATCACAATACAAATCAAGACAAGATTGTAATGAGGGCCCTGCCCCTGAGGGCTTACAATCTAAAAGGGAGGGGGAAGTGATACATGAGGAGGGAGCTGTGTGGGGATGAATTGTTTGAGAAAGTGATAATTCAGTGGTTAGGTTGAGGTGGGATAGGCTTCCCTGAAGAGATGAGTCTTTAGGGAATGCCTAAAGGCAGTCAAGGTGGGCGACAGACACACATAGTGTCAAAAGCAGCAGAAAGATCTAATAGCAAGAGTAGGGAATAGTGGCCTTTGCTTTTAGCAGTGAGTAGGTCATTAGTGAGTTTTAGGAGGGCAGTTTCAGTGGAGTGTAGGGGGCGAAAGCCAGATTGTAAGGGGTCAAGAAGGTTGTGATCAGCGAGGTGGTGGCTTAGGCGGCTGTAGATGAAGCGTTCTACTAGTTTAGAGTTGAATGGGAGTAAGGAGATTGGTCTGACATTATTGAGGTCGGTAGGGTCCATTGAGGGTTTTTTGGGTATTGGGGTGACTAGGGCATGCTTCAGAGGGGAGGGAAAGATTCCAGTAGAGAGTGAGAGATTGAAAATGTGAGCCAGAGAGTCTTGGATAGAGCAAGAGGGTGACCGAAGTAGCGGTGAGGAAACAGGGTATGGGGGCAAGTGGTGAGGTGGGTGTCAGAGAGAAGCTTTGTAACAAGTGTGAGTAACAAGTGTGATGGAGGGTCTGGTACATGAATAGGGGAAGGTGACTGCACAGTGGTGATCTGATCACGAATTGTATCTATTTTGTTTTTGAAGTGAATGGCAATGTCCTGGGCAGTGAGTGAGTTAGTGGATGGTGGCTGTGGAGGACGAAGTAGAGAGGTAAAAGTAGAAAAGAGTTGGCGAGGTGTGGATGAGAGTTTGTTAATGAGAGTGACAAAATACGTCTGTTTGGCAGTAAGGAGGAAGGAATTGTATTTTAGGAGGGCCGCTTTGTACAGGGTGAAGTCTTGCAGAGATCTAGTTTTCCGCCACAGTCGTTCAAGAGTGCGGCTATGTCTCTTGAGAATTTTGGTTTCATTTGTTTGCCACGGTTGTAGCGGACGTGGTCTAAGTCTGCGAGTAGTGAGGGGAGCCAAGGTGTCTAGAGAGGACTAAAGTGAGCACAAATCGTGTCTAGTGAGGACGAAAGTGAGCACACATCGTGCTTCATCAGCTTCTGCGACCACAGCAGCCAGAGAAATGACAGTCTGAAACTGAAAGTGGTGTAATACCCCTGCTTCCAGGTTCAGTGATCGGAGGGGAGATCAGCTGCTGGAAGTGCGCTGAGCTCCCTCCGATCGAGGTGCACAGACCTGCTGTGCCAGTCCTGGGCCCACACAGGGGACAGCTGAGCCTGGGATAGCCGGCATCGGAGTGCAGGGGCACATACTGCCCAGCTCCATACAAGCGATTGGGCGGCTCTATAGCTCTATAACCTTGATATGTGACAGCAAGGCGCTGGCTGTAGAAGATGGTACCAAGATCATGGCAGCTGTGATCTTGGTATAAACGCCTTTTAGATACGTTAGGCGGTCTTGAAGTAGTTAAGAAGACCCTCTCACCAACTTTAAAAATTGGATATAAAAAGCGCAGTATCAAGTATTTAAACACTTGCAGTGTTTTCCTTTCTGTAAATGATTTCTTATTCACATGCAATATGCCTTTTGAACTTGCTAGAAAATTTGACTACTCTAAGAGAGTCAGCTCCCTAGAACATCCCTCTCAATAGCACGGCATAGCCCTCTCCTCATCTGGGAGTGTCTAAATTCCTCTCTATGCTGACCCAGCATCTCCACACCTCCCCTTACATATCTACATAACCCTTTTTGTAGCAGGCGGGGGAGGAGCAAATGGGAATACTACAGTGTATCACTTAAGTGACAGCTCTGAGTCTGCAGGGGCTGCTAAAATCACATCCAAGATGGTGGCACTTAGCAGTGGTCTCGGGGGGGTTTTGGATGACACAAGGGAGGATTTTACCGGTAAAATATCATGCATGAAATATGTTACATAGTTGGTGAGGTTGAAGACACAGGTCCATCAGGTTCAACCTATAGTGTGTTTTGTAAACTGAGGAACTCATCCAAGTATTTTTTGAACCTGTTTATGTTCTCTGTCGACACAGCTATCTGTGGAAGTGAATTCCAAATTTTTACCACTCTCACTACTGGATTCCCAATACAGCTGTCCCCATTGAGTTTGTAAATTGCAATCATGTCTCCTCTGAAGCTTCTCTTCTCCAAGGAGGTTAGATTAAATTTTTGTAGTGGTCTTTGTTAAATTAGGACCTCCATCCCTCTTACTGATTTAGTTGCCCTTCTCTGAACTTTCTCTAGCTCATGGACCTAAGGATTGGTGTCCACAATTGAACCGCGTACTCAAGATGGGGCCTTACCAGTGTTTTGTAAAGTGGTAAAATTATATTTCTATGACTTGAATAAAACCCTCTTTTAATACAAAGTTAGTATTCTATTTGCTTTATTGGTTGCAGCATGGCATTGCATGCTATTGCTGAGTCTGTAGTTTATAAGGACCTCAAGATCCTTCTCCATCTGTGTTAAATGCACATATAATTTTATGGGAAGATTTTTGTTTTTGAAAAGAATAATCTGGCCACCTGGTCTTTCTTTCTCATCTAAAGGTACTTCAGGAGAGCACACCATGCCCACTGCCTGGTGTCAGGATGTAACCTCCTTTTGCATCTCAGAGGAACTACACGCTTGCAAAAATGTAGTACATCCGGGGGGGGCTGGAGAAGACAGAAGCTTATATTGTTTATACGGGGAAAGGCTATGTCTCGGGTTCCAATTATTAGTAGAACTAATCAATTACAAACTCCCCGATTAGAATGGGCATTACTATGAAAAAAATTTTACAAAAGCATGTGCTGTAACAATTACGTTGTAGATCCCCACACCAGTCTTTGTACAGACATGGACCTGTGTGCAGATGTACTACGTTTTTGATTTATTTTGTTTTTCCCATCTATTGGGAAACATGTGACTTAAACATTTGGGTAATACTGCTGCCTACAGGAGGATTGGACACTGGCAAACAAATTGTAGGTCAGCCGTAAGATACTCCCTTCTACTATCATCTTGCCTCAGTTTTTTTGCTACTGTCATAGGAAATTGGATGTCTTTTCTTATCTACACTGATTCAAAGACTTAATCTACTTTTTTTTCTAACAACCTATTTTTCTCCTCAGTCAAGATTCATCTCCCTTGCCAATGCTGACATTTTCTCACCATCTTCCTCCAGGTTTGTGATTTTCAGCCATCTTAATTGACCAATCAAGGATGACGTCATTCCCACTCATGAGCATGGGAGTTAAACAATCCTTGCACCCGGCAGAAGCCTGGATTGTGCACTGAGCTGTGAATGTAAAAATAATTTATTGCAGAAGAGAATAGTATGACTTTTCTGCAATAAAAAAACTTCCTGCTTCTAAATTTTTACATTTTGCCTAAAGTTGCGCTTTAAGCTATCTGTGAAGCGCTTTCCAGGTCCAGAGCTGTTAGCAATGCCTCCTTCATTTTTATTATTCTCTGGGCATCCCTTTTTTTTGGCTGGCTTGCCATGGAAGGGGTTAGCACTGAGAGACACATGTCACATGAGCTTTTAGGGCTCTTTCCGGTCAGACAGCGTTGATGGGTGCTCTCAACTCTGCTGCTTCTTTTACAAAAGCCAAGTGGAACTTAAATCCCTGATCTGTTCCTACTGACCACCTGCAGTGATGCTGGTCACTTTCAGTCACTCCCACCTTTGGTCTTGAGAGTTGTCTCCCAGCTGTCGGCGCATCCAGGTTCCATGAGTACTCAACGCCTAGCCTCCTACCTTGAGTCTATACATTGCAACATGTCTGATTCTTGACCCGGGAAATAGTCCTGCTGTGTTAAATGTCCCCATCACACTGTCCCCTAATGGATAAGTGTCAGCTTGCATCATGCCCCCTGATAGTGGTGACACCCATCGCTTGGAGCCTTGTTGGCCTCTGATGCTATCTATCCCTTCTTCAAAATCTCTTTGACATTGTTGGGAGAAGCTGGGCCTGCTCCTCTCTTAGCAGGTCTTTACTAAAGTCATGCATTTTGTCCTTCTTTAACGTTTGTTGGCACAGTATCCCCTTAATGAGAAATTCTTTATTAAGTGGTCTATCCCTGCTGTAGATCTTACTCGCTCTTCCTTAACACGGTGCTAACCATTCAAGGGGAGGATCACTCTTCTTTTATGGACTCTACTGATAAGCGACTGCTAGCTCTTTGTAGGGCCATGTTCCTTTTTGGCAGGCTCTCCCTTACACCCAGTTCTATCTGTAGTTCTCCTATGCCAGACTATGGCTAAATGGGTAAAATCCCTTAAAGTGACATTAAACCCTCAGATTTTTTAACATAAACCAATACTGTAATGTGTGCCTTACTGTAATCCATGGTTGTTTCCCTTCTCTTTGCTGCTCTTCCTTTTAAATCCTCATGTCTTCTCATGCTGTGGGAGAACTTCCCTTTGCAGCTCAGGGCCTCTTCCTGTAGTGCTGGCTCAGGTTACAAACCTATACACAGACACCATGTATCCATTTCAGAGACAAGGCAGTCTGCTGCAAAACAGAAGTTCTGCCCAGCATGAGAACAGATACAGATTTAAAAGGAAGAGCAGCAAAGAGAAGGGAAACAACCATGGATTACAGTAAGGCACACATTACAGTATTGTTTTATGTTAAAAAATCTGAGGGTTTAATGTCACTTTAAGCATGATCTGACTAATGCTAACATAAACCCTCTGATTTATTTATTGCGTGGATATAGCAAATCGCAAAAATGATTGAACCGCCTTAGGTTAAAAAGTGGAGAACAGAGCCTGGCAGTAAAAGACTTAAATGTTCTCGCATTTAGTTTACTAACTTGTATTGAGCTTGTAGTCTATCACTGGAGTGAACTTGGAGTGGTTGCTACTTTACAAAATGCAGGCCAAGAGATGCATAACTATGTTACATTTTTGTTAATAGTTAAGGCACTTGAAAGCATTTACTAAGTTTTAAATTCTGAGTTTAGTGTCACTTTAAGTTGGGGACAGGGTCTCTTTTAAAGGGTCCATAAATGTGATTGTAATGTAATTTCTTATGTATATAAGTGAGAAGTAAATATTTCAAGATAGTTTCTCAGAACTGTTTAGATAAAATAAAGTTTTCATGCTGGGAAAGTACTTTTTTTTACACACAATTGAATTCCTGTTAGCAATCTCATGCCAGAACACTGCAGGTAGCCTTTGATAAGCTGCATTTAGCCTAAAGCAGCTGACAGCATTAAAAAAAAGACCTTGGCACAAGAGATAACAAAAATCCAGGGGTACCAGACCACCAGCATGTGCTTATAACCAAAATATGAGTTTGGGGTGGACTAATCTTTTTAGAAATCTTCAAAGCTGAACTTAAGGCAGATATAAAAGGCATACATTAATATAGTTCTGTAATACATAAATACATTTATTTTTTTAAATGCAAGCAGTGTGGTTACCTGAATTTGACCTGTTATCAGCCTCTTGCAATCCCCTGTACAGCAGAGCTCAGAGAAGGGTAGAAAAGAGAAGCAGCACAAGAAGGCAGTTTAGCTCAACTAAGAGGAACATTTGTCGGAAGAGAGAGTAGAGAGACAGAGAGATGAGCTCATCAGCCTGCTGCTGCTCCTTTTCTCTCTAATCATAGGCTGGTGGAAGAATAGGACCTGTAAATCCGCTCTCCTGTCCTGTAACACAAGGCTGTGCTATATAACAGAGCTGTGTAATGCTCAGTACGTAATGGACAGTGATACCGTTAACAAGTTAAACACTTCCCTTATATGTATTAAATGTAAGTAATTAGCTGTTTGCCTAGAGTTAAAGTCCAGCTATAAAAACATTAACTTAGCATAATTTATTAGGTCTTACTATGATTTGGCAATATAGTTCAAAGAATAAATGTTTGCATTCATAGCAACCAATAAGTAATTCTTTTGTCACAGTTTTTTCTGTTTTTAAAATGTTGTGATTCATGTTTATAGAAAACAGAAACCATTTGATACTCACAGCACTCATGACAGTGGTGTCACGGAGCATTTTGTTTTCTCTAAAAAGAGCACAGCAGAAACTGTTTGCTTTTCCATTCAGTTGTATGTCTAAAAATCTGAGCTTGAGCTTTTCAGCTTTGTAACCATACTGTTTTCAGTAAAACAGAGGCTAACCTTAAAATGTGTGAAAATCGTCCTGGAGCACCACGTACTGTAAGCGGTACTGTAGTGTGCCTGAGCAGCCTAGATCTTTACATAATGTGCCAATATGCATAGTACACACTGTCCAAAAGAAAGCACTGCTTAACGCTGATGTCAACATAAAGATACTTTATTGAAGACCAACAGGCAACATGGTGGTTGTCCGTGTCTAGCGGCCACTCATCTCAAACGCCTTTCGTCCTAACAGTCATAATCATAAAGATGTGGGCGGTCATAAGACAGATCCTTATAAAGACAAATCAACATTCTCACAGGTGGACACACTTAATACAATAGTTCTGTACATTGTGCAGATCGCATCCGTGAAAGGAGAAATACATTGCAACGTCTAAAATTCCAACAATCCTGTAATGTAAAGCAAAATAGCTCCTACGCAAAGCAGATTGCTCTTGGACGGCACCTACATTTTGTCCAGATGTAGGAGCTTGGAGTGGAGCAGTAAGGTTCCTCTTCATCATGTATACTATGAGTATGCATTGTATACTTGCACATTACGCAGACTTACATTATGACTTTCTCCAGTGCTCTGCGTTCCCTATCTTTGCCGCTGCCATCTTCATTTTCACTTCTTCTGACCCATCATCTTCACTTGTTGGCTGATGCGCAGCAATTGGTCATGAAACTTCTGTGCATGGGCACTAGCGTTATGTCTCAGCTCTATGCTCAGTTTCCTACAGACGTCAGGAGTAGATGGGTAGTTTACATTGCATTGTGCATGCACCACAGGCAAATAACAAAAAAAGAGAAATGCATGAGTCTCCTTGATTGGGTATAATTTGAATAAATTGTTCAGATAGCTCTGGCACTTCATAGTAGTGTAAAGTCTAATTATATTTTTTTAATTACTGTGTGCCTTTACTTGGGTGTTACCTTTATTAGATTGTGCCACGAGACAGTAATGCTTCTTACATTGAAGTTGAATGTGTCAATATATTATTTGAATTACTAATAACTATTTACTAATTTAGTAACCCTGCCTGAACATTTTTGGGGCACAGTAAAAGGAGACACTGTGTGTAATAGAGAGATATGAGGCACTGTTTGTAATATAAAGGTATGGGGCACTGCATGTAAAAGAAGTGTGATGTGACACTAATAGGCATGAGAAACTGCATGTGATAGGCATGAAGCACTATATGCAACAGCATAAGAAAAAGCATTTTGCTGGGGAGTGAGTTGTGTGTACTGTGCGGTAGGGGGTAAAATGCACTATTGACATAAATACTGGAGAGTGAGGTGTGTATTCAAGTCAAGCCAAAAAGTAACTGGAGGCATCTATACTGGGGTGTGTGCTGTAGTGGCTTAACAGGATCATAAAGTTTGACCTCTATGTACCTAGATAATTATACCCTCCACATAGAAACAAGGTTTCCAATGTATTATTAAAGCTGGGCTTGCATGAGTAGAATTTAGTGTGAAAACGTTTGTTCAAGTTCATTCTTTTTTATGTTAGTTGATGTCTACAGAGGGATTTATGTTTTCCAAAAAATGGAAGAAGAATGGAATGGAAGGTTGTAAAATTGTAATTTCTCATGAAAACAAATTTCTACCCGTGAGTGTGATATTTGCAAGGGAAAAAAACGATGTTGTGGTAATATGTATGCAGCAAGAAAAGTTTCATCTGGAAATAGACTGTTAGCTTTTGTGGATTATTTTCTGCCAATAGCTCAATGTGGAAGAATTTGTAGCGATTCTTCAGCGATTCCTTGGTCCCAATATGTTGCTTTTCGTTTTTCTTCTGTTGCTTCTGCATTGCCAACACTCCTACCATCATCACAGTTTTGGTAGAATTCGGGGTTACATCCATGAGTTCCATTTTGCTATGCACAATATGGCTGCCACAATGAACCAATGAACAACTGTTGCCTGCAAGAAGGACTGTTCCAATAAGTACAGTAGCAAGAGGGAGCAGCATAAAGAGCATCACATGCATAATTAAACATTACGTCACTTCCATACATTACTCAGATTGAAAATTAATTTATGAAACATTGGCATTACCATTGAGCGATATCTTTCAGAGCTTTCCAATAAAGTCTGTTGAATTAATTGATGGTGCGAATTTTAAAATTAGATTTTACCCATGTATGCACAGTTTAACACTGGGGTAAGCTTTATAAGGGTTTTTTTCATTAATATAAATGTTTTAATTAATTTTTTGACCGGATCTCTTTCACCTGTTAACCTAAACGCTGTAATAAAGACGCTATAAGTTTCCTATAATAGCTGTTGAAAGTAAATCGCATAAAGAGGGCAGTATTTTCAGCCAGTATTTTCAGCCAGTTAGACACGACCCATAGATTTTCCATCACATGTGCGCGAGGATCTCTACTGCGCATGTGCCCACCCCATCATCCTGCACGGCCGCTCATGAAGCTTAAGGGCTTGTTCACACCGAAAGCGATATCGAGAGCAATAGTTGCTGGAACGCACCGTGATCTCTAA
>NW_017308778.1:74872-77430 GCF_000935625.1 Nanorana parkeri | reverse complement strand
CCATTCAGTTGTATGTCTAAAAATCTGAGCTTGAGCTTTTCAGCTTTGTAACCATACTGTTTTCAGTAAAACAGAGGCTAACCTTAAAATGTGTGAAAATCGTCCTGGAGCACCACGTACTGTAAGCGGTACTGTAGTGTGCCTGAGCAGCCTAGATCTTTACATAATGTGCCAATATGCATAGTACACACTGTCCAAAAGAAAGCACTGCTTAACGCTGATGTCAACATAAAGATACTTTATTGAAGACCAACAGGCAACATGGTGGTTGTCCGTGTCTAGCGGCCACTCATCTCAAACGCCTTTCGTCCTAACAGTCATAATCATAAAGATGTGGGCGGTCATAAGACAGATCCTTATAAAGACAAATCAACATTCTCACAGGTGGACACACTTAATACAATAGTTCTGTACATTGTGCAGATCGCATCCGTGAAAGGAGAAATACATTGCAACGTCTAAAATTCCAACAATCCTGTAATGTAAAGCAAAATAGCTCCTACGCAAAGCAGATTGCTCTTGGACGGCACCTACATTTTGTCCAGATGTAGGAGCTTGGAGTGGAGCAGTAAGGTTCCTCTTCATCATGTATACTATGAGTATGCATTGTATACTTGCACATTACGCAGACTTACATTATGACTTTCTCCAGTGCTCTGCGTTCCCTATCTTTGCCGCTGCCATCTTCATTTTCACTTCTTCTGACCCATCATCTTCACTTGTTGGCTGATGCGCAGCAATTGGTCATGAAACTTCTGTGCATGGGCACTAGCGTTATGTCTCAGCTCTATGCTCAGTTTCCTACAGACGTCAGGAGTAGATGGGTAGTTTACATTGCATTGTGCATGCACCACAGGCAAATAACAAAAAAAGAGAAATGCATGAGTCTCCTTGATTGGGTATAATTTGAATAAATTGTTCAGATAGCTCTGGCACTTCATAGTAGTGTAAAGTCTAATTATATTTTTTTAATTACTGTGTGCCTTTACTTGGGTGTTACCTTTATTAGATTGTGCCACGAGACAGTAATGCTTCTTACATTGAAGTTGAATGTGTCAATATATTATTTGAATTACTAATAACTATTTACTAATTTAGTAACCCTGCCTGAACATTTTTGGGGCACAGTAAAAGGAGACACTGTGTGTAATAGAGAGATATGAGGCACTGTTTGTAATATAAAGGTATGGGGCACTGCATGTAAAAGAAGTGTGATGTGACACTAATAGGCATGAGAAACTGCATGTGATAGGCATGAAGCACTATATGCAACAGCATAAGAAAAAGCATTTTGCTGGGGAGTGAGTTGTGTGTACTGTGCGGTAGGGGGTAAAATGCACTATTGACATAAATACTGGAGAGTGAGGTGTGTATTCAAGTCAAGCCAAAAAGTAACTGGAGGCATCTATACTGGGGTGTGTGCTGTAGTGGCTTAACAGGATCATAAAGTTTGACCTCTATGTACCTAGATAATTATACCCTCCACATAGAAACAAGGTTTCCAATGTATTATTAAAGCTGGGCTTGCATGAGTAGAATTTAGTGTGAAAACGTTTGTTCAAGTTCATTCTTTTTTATGTTAGTTGATGTCTACAGAGGGATTTATGTTTTCCAAAAAATGGAAGAAGAATGGAATGGAAGGTTGTAAAATTGTAATTTCTCATGAAAACAAATTTCTACCCGTGAGTGTGATATTTGCAAGGGAAAAAAACGATGTTGTGGTAATATGTATGCAGCAAGAAAAGTTTCATCTGGAAATAGACTGTTAGCTTTTGTGGATTATTTTCTGCCAATAGCTCAATGTGGAAGAATTTGTAGCGATTCTTCAGCGATTCCTTGGTCCCAATATGTTGCTTTTCGTTTTTCTTCTGTTGCTTCTGCATTGCCAACACTCCTACCATCATCACAGTTTTGGTAGAATTCGGGGTTACATCCATGAGTTCCATTTTGCTATGCACAATATGGCTGCCACAATGAACCAATGAACAACTGTTGCCTGCAAGAAGGACTGTTCCAATAAGTACAGTAGCAAGAGGGAGCAGCATAAAGAGCATCACATGCATAATTAAACATTACGTCACTTCCATACATTACTCAGATTGAAAATTAATTTATGAAACATTGGCATTACCATTGAGCGATATCTTTCAGAGCTTTCCAATAAAGTCTGTTGAATTAATTGATGGTGCGAATTTTAAAATTAGATTTTACCCATGTATGCACAGTTTAACACTGGGGTAAGCTTTATAAGGGTTTTTTTCATTAATATAAATGTTTTAATTAATTTTTTGACCGGATCTCTTTCACCTGTTAACCTAAACGCTGTAATAAAGACGCTATAAGTTTCCTATAATAGCTGTTGAAAGTAAATCGCATCAAGAGGGCAGTATTTTCAGCCAGTATTTTCAGCCAGTTAGACACGACCCATAGATTTTCCATCACATGTGCGCGAGGATCTCTACTGCGCATGTGCCCACCCCATCATCCTGCACGGCCGCTCATGAAGCTTAAGGGCTTGTTCACACCGAAAGCGATATCGAGAGCAATAGTTGCTGCAA
>NW_017308778.1:71874-74849 GCF_000935625.1 Nanorana parkeri | reverse complement strand
CCCCCCCCCCCGCGTTGCGTTCCACTGCAAAACGCAAAAAATAGAGCAAGCCCTATTTTTTGCGTTTGCAGTGGAATGGAACACTGCCAAATCTTGCCACGTGTCCGATCACATTGCGGGCGGGGTGTGTGGAATCGGTACCATTGAATTCAATGCACCGCCACGCCCACTCCCGCCCCAAAACGCGGGGAGAAGTTTCTTAGCGATCGTGGTGCGTTCCAGCAACTACCGCTCTGGAACGCACACGCTTTCGTTGTGAACAAGGTCTCAGATCTTCACCGGGAGCGAGCGGCGGAGACACAGGTAAGTATTTACCTATTTGGTAACTTTTTTTAATTTTATTTTTTAAATGTTTTTTTTATATACCTACTGCTTGCTAGCAATAGATACATGTAAAAATAAAAGTGACTTTAAGGGTTAGTTCACACCAGATGCAGTCCGTTCCATTTTTGAGCTGCATCAAAAATGCATCACAATGCTTTCCTATGGGATTCTTGTGCTCTGTTCACACCAGAGCAGTCCATTCCGATGTAACCAGAAAAAGTACTGCTTGCCCTATTTTAGCTGCATCGTATCGCGACGGAACGCATCAAAACGTATAAATAACGTATAAATAACGGAACGCTACTGAAATCCCATCAATCACGGCACAGAAACATCGCACCGCAGGTGTGCAGACACGTGCGGTTCTAATGCAGGTGTGGTGTGAACTAGCCCTAATACTACTTTAATCTTAAGCTTGCAAATAAAACTGCATCCACTGCTATCATGCGTTATTGGTATAATAGACCCTGATGAAGACTGGTGAAAGTAGGACAGTGATGTCACAGGGCGCTGGTTCTTGGGTGAATGATTATGAACACTTCCCCAGAATAACCAGAGCGTCTCTGTATTAATAAGTGTTATAAAGTCATGACCGCAGACTCATAATTCATTCACATAGCAGATTCTGCAGTCTAATAGTTCATTCACACAGCAAGAGAAACATCTCCAATTAATAAATGACATCTTTAAGTGCTGGGGTGAAGATGATGGATGGCGGATGAGCTTTAGAGCCGCCTGGTGGTTTGTCACATGTGGCGGATTTCATTCTGCTTTCACAGTCACTACAATTTTCAGTGAAGCAGTAGCTTTGAGCTGTCAGGTTTGAACGTCTGTGTTTTTGTTGCTTTTCACTGCTAAGAAATGTAGATACAATAATCTTAATCAATAAGGAAAAGTATGATAACCCATAACAACCAGTAACAATGCTTATTTCCTTGGTTTGGCTTTGGTAAATTGAAATTCATCTGCGTTGGATACTGTGATTTTCCCACCCTCATTTCTTTTTTTATTTTCTTTGAATAAATATCAATTATACTTTACCAAAATTAAAGGAAACACAAATTCTTATAGAGTATAAAATGCCTAATGTAGCAATGCTTATTCTTAGCTGGAGTTATTTCTGCACAACCATCAATCATAATGACACTTATAGGGCAATTCTAATGCTGATTGGTGGCTGAAGAGAAGTAACCCAAGTTCTCAGTTAAAAAAAACATTGACACATAAGACCCAAAGATATATAGGCCTCAATATATTTTATGCCAACTGAGTTTACAAGGACAGCAATTTAGGCATTAACAAAACAAGGGTTACAGATCTTGCCATGGCTATAAAAGAACAGTTTTGGTGACCATATTAAAGTGATAAACCTGGACAATTTATATTATTAATGCACGTTTACCTTCAATAAAAACCTCAGGTCCAAACAATCAGCTATTACCTAGTAGTATTTCCTATAGTATGGATGGGATCTGTTGAGTTAGTAACATGTTCTTATTCTTTTTTCCTCTTAGCTGTGATGTTAAGTTGTGCCTGTATAGCCTATGTCTGCAAAGCTTGCCTCTTGTTGATGCTGAACTAAGACGAGAACAATACACGGTGGGTACCAGTCCTAAAAGTGGCTCCCCGCCATATTTGATGGTGTTTAGGGAACTGAAGCAATAATGTTAGCAACACATTATTTTTTTTTTAAATAAATGTTTTAATCCTGGCACCATTCCTGAATCACTTTCCCTAACATGCTGAGGATGAAGACCACTGCCCTTTGTTTTGAGAGCAGCAGTCTGCCTCCAGGGGTTCAGCGAGCCCCTGCACATTTAATGATGACTGTGCTTCAATTAACAACGCTCATTAGTGCAGGGCGTGTGTCGGACCCCTGGGGATAGACTGCTTCTTTTACACCGAAGGCGGTGGTCCTGTTCTTCAGCATGCTGCCGTGGAAGATATTCTGGGGCGGTGCTGGAGCTGCAAGTAAAATAAGTATTGGAATTAAAAACTTATTTTTCAAAGTGGATCTTCCATGAAAATGGAAATTCCACTTTATTGAAAGCCTCCTAAAGTCAAATTGATTAAGAAAAAATAAAAACAAAAGCTGTTGCTAAAAAAAAAAAATACTTACCTTGGCCCCAGCTTCTGATGCTACCAGGAGGCATAGGTGACATCACTGTGCCTCACTGCTGCCTCCTGGGATTACTGGGTGGTCAATATCCCATGTGAATGAACTCCAGCCCATTGCAGGAGCATATTCTTTGCAGGATTTCGAACACCCAGCTCTCCCAGGAGGCAGCAGTTAGGCACGGGAATGTCGACCGCACCTCCTGGAAGCAGCAGCAGCAGCAAGGATACGTTATTGTTTTTTTTTTCTTTCACTTATCAGCTTTATTTGTTAAAGCACTTTTGCTGGAAATTTGACTTAGGCAGGTGAGCGGTTTTTAATAGAGTAGACCTTCTAATTCCATGGAAGGTCTACATTAAAGCACCCTTAATTTTAATAACATGTAATTATTACAATTGGACTTTAAATTAAATTTAAATGTTTGGCCAGACCTGAGATTCCATGTTTTCCTGTTTTGTTTTGTTTTGTTTTCTTTTAATAAGTTGTGTTTTTAATAAAAAAAAAAAAAAAAAAATCACTTGCGGCTGTAAAAAAC
>NW_017308778.1:26357-70738 GCF_000935625.1 Nanorana parkeri | reverse complement strand
TTGTTTTTTTTTAAAAAATTTTGTTTTTAAAAAAAAAAAAAAAAAAAAAATCAATTGCTGCTGTCAAAAACATGTTTGATTACTATTAGATCAACTTTAGATTCAATCGTAAATGACAGGTTTGAATAGATAAAAATATAGTTCAATACAATAAACTCTATCAAGAAAAATACATTTTCACTCTGCCTAATTTTTTTTTTTATTTTTTTTTACTCTAACCTGAAAAAGTCAATAGAAAGTGATTGAATAAAACTGCACGCATCAAAACAGCCACACTGTAAGGTGTGGGCAATATCTTGTCAGAGTGTCAAAGGTAAAAATGTAAATGCAAAGTGCAGTAATGGGGTGGAAACCACAATTACCCAAAGCAACCATGTTACCAGAGTCAGTAGAAGATTTCATTGCACGTGGTGGATTACTGCATTTGAAAATTACTTATTGCATGGCCTGGCTTATTTAATCACCTCTAGCTGGAGTCTGCTATTGCTGACATCTTGATCTTTTGAAAATTCAAGTTGCCAGGTTTGGCTTCAATAATGTTTGTGTTTTAGACCTTAAACAAATCTGTAGATGAGTATTCCAGGCTTTACTGTGACATTGCTGGCTGTATGCCTTTTCCTGGTCTGTGACTGAAAAAGTAAAGCAGTTGAAAAATGCCAGGTAACCAGCATCTTCAGAAGGAGGTTAGAAATGGCAGCCCCCATATTTCTGCCAACTCATGTTTCCTTTTAACATTTTTTTGTAAGAATATGTTTGAGTGCTACTTTCCTGTTAGATAGGCAGTCATGTAGTTCCACATTGTATGGGCAAAAATTGTGGTCTCCCGATCATTACACTTATATGGGTTGTACTTCCCATTCCCAAACCATGACCATGGACCCCTCTTTGCAGTTGGACCCCTCTTTGCAGCTATAACAACCTTCACAATTCCGGAAAGGCTTTCCTCAGAATATTAAAGTGTGTCTGTGGTAATTGTTGCCCATTCAGCTAATAGAATATTTGTGAGGTCAGGTACTGATGCCCATTGGGCTTGTTGGGATTATCATTGCAAAACCATTGTCATTAACATTGAGTTGGAGCCCCCTTTCCAATTATAACAGCCTCCACTGTTCTGGAAAGGCTTTCCACAAAATGCTGGAGTGTGTCTGTGGGGATTTTGCACATTCAACCCATAGAATTTGTTTGGTCAGGTTGATGCTCAGGTTGATGTGGGATAAGAAGACCTGGCTTGCAATCAGCGTTTCAATTAATCGCAAGGCCCTTCCCTAAACTGTTGCTACAGTACCCTTCACTGGAAACATCTGAACCCAATAATTTGGTGGGGTGTCGACATGCTCATGTGCATATTGTAGCTTTGATGGTTTGATGTCCACAGACTTTTGGCCCTTTCATGTACCTGCGGTGTGAGGTCACTTATGACCTTGGTGTGTTCTGAAAACATTCATACATCTGTCTGTGGTATAAGCAGTCTGGCTGTACAGTCAGTGGTGTATTTACAAATCCTGCTGCCCTAGGCAAGACAGCAACGATGCCGCCCGCTGTCTAGACACCGCCGCAAGCCGCCGTCCGCGTCCACGCTGCTACGATGGCCTCCGGTTCTCTCCCCTTCTCTCGACCACAGCAATTGCCGCCCTCGGGGAATCTGCCGCTCCAGGCAAACGCCTTGTTTGCCTCGCGGCAGATACGCCCCTATATACAGTATGTTCCCATTTTACCACATTGATTAGATTTTTAACTGCACTGTAAACTTTTTCTTTAATATGATGTTTAAAATGAGGATACATTATTTTTTTGTGGCAGAAAGGTCACGGCACTTGTAAGCATTAGGTGAGGAAAAAATTGCTCTGCTCTGACTCTCACACCTTGCATTTACTACAACATTGATTTTTCCTCTTTATAATCCTGCGTTCTAGATGTTTGTTCAGATTCTTCGCATCAGCCTGACTGACCTGCTGCTGGAGAAGAAAATTGATAGAGACCTGTACACGCACATCCTTTCTTCAAAGGAGACTGTAAGGCTTCATCTTCCCCTCTGCCTCCTTAGATTGTATGTTATGCTGAACGTTGATTAAAGAGGTGCTTCAGGATACTGTCTAAATCAAGATGAATTAGCAACAGCCCAAAGACAAATTTTCTAATATGCATGATTTGTCTTACTTTGTGTGTTTTCTTGTTATTCCTTGTTGAATAATGTGTGTTTCTCATTTGCCCTTCTTGAATAATGTAAAGTGCAAGTGGTCTAGCGCATGCCTTTCAGGTATTTTGATTGACAGTCACTCATTCCAGTCTCTTTACCTGAAGGAGCTTGCAATGTAATG
The DNA here is from genome assembly GCF_000935625.1 of Nanorana parkeri. Taxonomy (NCBI): domain Eukaryota; kingdom Metazoa; phylum Chordata; class Amphibia; order Anura; family Dicroglossidae; genus Nanorana; species Nanorana parkeri. Next base: position 68,420 of record NW_017308778.1, on the reverse strand, counting down.
ATTGTACCATAGTCATACAGATACACACAGCAAGAGCAATATTAATGTAACCAAATAAAGTGAACCTGTCTGCATGAATACATTTGTGACATGTCACAGTGTACAGCAATAAATGTAAGTCAAAAAAATATTTACCTTTTATTGTTAGAAAGCAGGCCTTGAGCTGATTAGGCTAAGACAGGCCTGGGCATTTTACAGCCCTTTGTCTGTCCCTGTCCGGCCAGTGGTTCAGACACGGACCAGTCACCGACATGCGCTCAGTTATGGCTGGCTGACAGTGTCCAGGACGCAGTCCTCTTCAATCGTCGGTTGATAGGACCGCTGACATCCTAACACCCAATGACATCAGGGGTCCTCCTCCTCTGCAGTCATTGGTTGCTAGGACCGCCAGGTGGTCCTAGCAACCAGTGATGTCAAATGTGTTCCTGCCTTCAGCAATACAGGAGGATGGAAGGGAATCTTCTGTCCTCTCCTGCAGCTCCGCCTCCCACCTCTGGCCTAGAGAGAATAAAGAAAAAAAGGTATGTGCCTCATACTATGCGGGGACAATACAGCTTCATTCAGGACCCCTTCACACCTATGCCGTGAGTTAATTGCATGGTTTTGTGCGATTATGACATGGTACCACTCAATGCACCTATCATGCATTACAGTGCGGCAGATGCATTGTGTTGCATGCACTCATTTTCCAACTGTACCACAACGCACGGTATTGAGGTACCATGCATGTGACACGGTCGATCGCATTGTGGCCAGGAGGTGCATTTGGGTGCCATTCAAATGAATGGAAATGCAACGCACATGCCACACTGTAACACACGGCAGGTGCGTTGTGCGGTATGAAGTAGTCGGCTCGGCCCCCCATAACCGTGCAAGTTTCTCATGTGGCCCCTTAAAAAATGAATTGCCCACCTCTGGGCTAAGATGGTATAATCAGTCAGCTGTAGACAGGAGGAAGTATTTCCTCAGTCTTCTTTTCCCCATTAAACAGACTGCAACATTATAACTGTGTAGCAAGTCACAAGGTAAGAGGCTAAAGCAGGGGGCTGATCTCTATGTGACATATGGCAACGTGGCTGAGATCTTCACAGGATTTACATGATAGTGTCATCTCTGAACCAGCATCTCAGTGTAGGAAGTAGATGTTGACCCTGGACAAAGATTGTGCCATTCTTCTAGAGAAAAAAGCAGATTATGACATTGCCTTGGGGATTACTGGGATCTCACGCATGCACTTACCTTGAAAATGTATCTGATGTTAAGGATCAATTAAAGTGAATAATGCTCTCCAGATATTATATCCTGAAACTATAGGCTTTGCTGATGTACTGCAGGACTGCTCGTCCATCTTTTGTCTAGTTATACTAAATACAGTATAGGTAAGCATGCAGCTGTTTTCTTATTACTGCATCAGGAGTTGGAGGAGCTAGAACAGACATACCACTCTAGGATCGCTTCCAGCAAGCAGACTCGTGGACAGGGCTCGGAATTTCAGACTATGGAGGACATTGAAAGAAGAGAGAGAGAATACTCCGATCATCTTATTCAAAATGTATGTACAAAATAGGTTATAACGACCACCATGAAGATCCATAGTAAATATATCATGGCACACCCTGTAGCTCTTTGCAGCAACCATTAAACATATTGTATTAGATCACATTCTGCTGAGCCTTGTAATCTTATGAGAATTCCAGTCACCGTAGAACTGTGGTAATGGTAGTAAGCAGTCCTATGTTGGCATCTTTAGATCTCCTTATCAAAATTCCCTGATCCACTCTAACACTGCCAAATGATGCAGTTTCATCTTGATAGACAGGTAGGGCGGACTGTCCCACTGCAAGGATGCATTTCTTTTGTCCATGTGGAAAGGGTGGTTGATATATAGACTTATGTAATGAAACTGTGTTTGTAATTGTTAAAGCTTTCAAAAAATAAAAAGGCAGCAAGTGATTTAAAATACTGGTGCCCACCCAAAGATAAAACATCTTTTTTGGTTACAGTCCTTGGAAGCTCCTCTGTGACGCAGTAGTGTCAGGCCATGTTACGTCATGTGGGGGTGGCTATTCCCATTCAAGACATCAGCTCACTTGTAGTGCAATATGATTCACCACATTTATATTCTCCTTTATCGTGAGAATCTGCAATCATTTCACCAACCAGCCAAATCAAATCTAACTGTAATTTATCAGATTTCCTATTCAAAGGTCAGTCTTTTATTTCAGATCAGGGTGGCCACTGAGAGGATGAACTACGTCTTATGCTTTTGTATCACTGGAACCCAGTAGCATAGTCCAGTGCAAGCGTTCACGGCTCCACTGAAATCCAGTGGGCATCACACTGCACCCTTTAACGGATCCCCCTGGTAAAGTCGTTGCTGCAATGACTGCGGTTGGCACCGCAGACTGGCAAATTGGTCAAATAAAGGTCTGATGAAGGGGACCCTGTGTGGCCCTGCAACATGATTGTGGTTATCATTGTGACAACATGCGTCAGTAAAAAGACGTTTATCTCACCAATTTGCCAGTGTGCTGGTGACATTCTACTTCCTCTTTCATGGCTCCACTGACTCTCAACCCATCTGCTGCAGCGAGTGGAGTCTGGGTACTTCTGTTACATTTAAAGCTGATCTCAAGGCAAATACGCCAATCAGGAAGCCGGGCAGCAGGGTAATGACTCCTCGCCCCGGCTTCCTATTGGCCGGGTAGACGGCTTCATGCTTTTTGGCCGACTCGATGCTGATTGGCTGGGATGCCGGCTTCACGGCCAATCAGTATCGAGCGACCAAACAGCATGGAGCCAGCTTCCCAGGCAATCAGGAAGCCGGGTGGCGCGTAATGACATGCTGCCTGGCTTCCTGATTGGTCAGGGAGCTGGCTCCATGCCAGTGGAAGTACTGGTACCTGTACTCTGTATTAATTTAATTAAGTAATTAATAATAATGTACCGTGTACTTTTCTTGCTCAATAAACCTATTATTTGAGGTGCAAAAAGAAAAGTTATTTTTAAATACAACCAATGAAAGTACCCAAGTTTAACTTGGTGTTAACCTCTTGCAATCAACTCCTATAGCAGCCCCGGACTGGGAGAGGGAGGGGCAGCATTGGGAGCCAATCAGATATACTGCACGCAAATGTGCTAAAATGAATATGCTGATGGCCGGGGAGCGAGCAGAGAGATGGCCTCATCTGTCTGTTGCTGCTCTCTCACAGTCCAGACAGAAGGCTTTGGGTGGAGAGATTACACAACTGTCATCCTCTGGGCTGTGTAATAAGGATGTGTTAATCTCAAGACATCAGTGCAAATCCTTTGCCAGGATAAAGTGCTCCCTTTTGTGTCTTTTATCTCTGTATTCAGATGTTTGTCTGGAGTTTCGTTTTAATGTAAAATCCAGTCCAGGGAGAAGCCACTTTTTTTAACAGCTGCAGTAGATGGTGCATCTATCTAAAACTGAGTTTTTGGGGAACTAGACCTTAATGCTAAAAATGATGAAGTTCTGTCTTTGTGCTTTATTCTACTACAGTTAGAAGGCTTCTGGAGGCAAATCGAGAGCACCCATCAGTTCCTTCACGAGAAGGTGAAGTGCTCATATGATGAAGCTGGAAGAATTATGATGAACCTTATATCAAAAATGGTTTCAGTGGAGAGCATCCTGTGTGACTCTCAGGAGGAGTTGACCATGGTAATCTTACATTCCATACAATACACATTTGGTGTACCCAAGGGGCATGTAAACAAGTGAGGGTTCCCCTGACATTCATATGGTCAGCTGCCTTGACTTTTCTACTTACTCTTTTTTGAAGGTGCTTTTTTTTCTACTGCAACTTCAACTTTCTGGCAGAACATATAATGTAGGGCAGAGCAATGAATAGCATTCATTACCTCTCTTGTTCCCTTGAAAGCAATTTCATGCTCAACACAAGTGATCTAATGGCATCTTGGAAACTGTGTGTGTGCTACAATCAAAACATCTACTCTAGATACCTTTTGAGTAATTTGATCTGAAAGACTGTCTATTCTTCTGCTGGCTTCTCTGTACTGTTCTGGGCAAGCCTTCAGCATCACTTGAGAGTGACAGTGGGGACATACGAGGGTAATGTGATGGACAGCCCAGGATATTTGCAGGCTAGATTGCCAGGAAATATACAGAGAGTCAGGTGTGTGGGTCCATGATTTCAGTGGGGAAGGGGGTAACATTATCAGAAACTTCCAGATTCTACAGCCATACAGGACAAGGAGTTTGTAGGCTAAAGCAGTGTTCCCTAACTCCTGACCTCCAGTATCCCCGACTAGTCACATCTTCAGAAATTTCCTCAGAAGAAATAGCTTTCATAATTACGAAACCAGCAACTGAATTATATGTAAACCTATAATGTAAAATAAAAAGCATAGTAGTTTACCCTCAGTTTGTTCCTGCACTGTATTTGTTTTCTTCCTTTCACCTTCGTTCTAACTGGTGATCCTGCCAATTTTAACTTAGGCCTGGTTCACACCTGGGCGTTTTACAGCGCGTACCTACGCTCTGTAAAACGCTCAACATGTGAAAACCAATGATTTGGCTATGGGCATGGTTTCCACCTGGGCGTTTTAAAGCGCATAGGAACGCGCTGCAAAACGCCCTACGCCCAAAGAAGTATAGGAGCTTCTTTGGGCGTATTTGCCACGCGTATCTACTTGGATACAGCCAGGTAGCCCTCGAAAACGTGCGTTTGTCGCGCTTTTTTTTTTACCGCGAATTGCTATAAAAACGTGCGTCATGAAACGCAGACAAACGCGCATATTCAATACGCCTAGGTGTGAACCCATCCTTACTGTCCTGGGTGACCACGCTCCCAAACTGCTTGGTAAGCAGGAGTAGTGCTGTCACCTCAAGCTGCCCTGTGGACTAAAACCTGTACATGATGACCTACAACCAGCGCATACTGTACAGCTTGTTGCTCCTTTAAAGGAGAACTATGGGGTCAGGGCTTTTCCCCATAGTTCTCCTTTAGGGTTACAGGAGGACACAAAATTGAGGTGAGTGAAAAGCACTCACCTCATAGTTCTCCTTTAAGCTTCATCACCACTCACAGTCTCGGTGATTGACAGCAGCCTGGACCCAGTCCCTATTGGCTGCACGCTGGCTGGCAATGTAATTGAGGGGAGACATGCAGACATCTATGGCACGGGTGCACAATGAGAAACAAGGCCAAAAGGTGAGCGCAGTGATGCACTTAAAAGTGTAGTAAAATGGTTAAGATTAGTTATACTTAAGTCACCTGTATAAAGTGAAGAAAATCCTGCAAATGTGACTTCTCTCAGGATATGTGAGGAGTGGAGTTAAGAATCCAGTGGAGCAGAAAATACCTTGGCTTTGAATCGGGAAGCAAGACCAACAAGGAGTGCCCTTTCAGGACAGGGGTTGTCCCATGCTGATTACAGCTACAACTGGATAAAACAGAAGCCCTAAAATGGTGGGCTGTTCCCACTGTATACGCTCCAAGACTTTTCATTTTTCCTCTGTGAAATGCCAACTTTACAATCTAACTGTCATATTTGAAATTTAAAGGAAATGCAAGAAAAGATGATCCGCTGGGAGAACATGGCGAAGGTGGTGGATTTGTTGAAATACCAAATACAGGAGGAAAGTGAATGCCGTCTCGGTGCGGTTTCCAAAACCCTGGAACAGCTGACCATTAAGAAGAAGATTACTGTGAAACAAAAGGAGAGACACCTCACCGATCTCTTTAAAGCATTCTGGGAGGAGGTGTCGCGGTACAACAGGGGTGAGTGGTGTTTACTTGGACCCTTCAGATTTTGATGTACTATTGAAACTACAGTATCTGTTTCTATGCATGCAGTCATGCACCCTATGCTAAAAGGGCAGTCTTATACCCTTTTGCTGTTACGCTACATATTTTAGATCCCAACACTAAATGCAAGCAAAGCTTAGATGAACTCATTCCTCTGGTTTAGGGGCAGGATTGGTCAGGTACCCACAAATTCTCTGAGCTTGGTGCTTTTGTACGTGGCATTTGGTGCCATTTCCTGTGCTAATGTACAGAGGAACCTAATAATAGGGATCCATCAGAGTTGTCATTAGGGCTTCCGAAAAAATAAACAATTATCTAAAATAAGAGATACTGATTTCTTAGTTTCAAATAATAAAATGAAGAGCAGGATATCTTTTGAAATCTGTTTTCACACTTAAATGTATGTGGCCACCACCTTGTGACCACCAGCTGAAATATATAATCATATTCACAGTCAGATTGCCTTAAGGTATTTAAAGGACACTATAATGGTTTCTGGTCAGTCTTTGTTTTGCAAATACATATGTAATACATTGACAATAATTTCTAGAGCACTATGAGTTATCTAAAGATGATTTAGCAGAACCAGTTACCTTGTGGCTCTGCTTGAGTAAAACTCTGTTGGCTTGCTGAGTACTTTGAACTTTTGGTGCAGCTGAAAAGGATAAGTTCCCAGTGATGTAAAAAGAAGACTACAGCTTAACCTGCTGGCTGGATAGAAGACTGCATAATATTGATATGTAATGTTTCGTAGTTGCGTGACTTGGGGAAAAAAAGAAAATAGTTTTTCAATTGTTATTTTTTTTTGAAGCCTGACCATAATAGACAAAGAAAGAAAATATGTAGACACTCATTATACATTCCTGTTAAGTGGCAGAGAGGGAATTCAACGCCACACAGACTTGTAAGAAATATCACCAGCAGTTAGTAAGGTCCAAATACCACTGGTTCTTTGCAGTGACCTGGGTATAGCGAGAGCCTGTTCAAATAAAGCCTCTGAATATCCCATGAAGAAAATAAAAAGTTGAACTGTCGCAGTGGTGGCATCGGTAATAATGCATTTGATAGAAGTATGCTATCTCACAGATTACATTTCTATCAGGTAGCATAACGACTGGTCTGTATAAGTGAGACCAGTGCCTTTTATACTGAAATTTATTGGGCTTGCTGTTAGAATCAAATATAGTGACATCTAAAAAAAAGTGCAACTGGTAACAATTTAACATTAGCCATGGAAAGAAGAAAGGCATGCCATGTTACCAGTTCTTCCCATAGATCTGTCCAAGCTGAGAATAGGACATCAGTATATCAAGATCTCCGCTTGTGGTTGTAATAAACTCACCTCCCTACGATCCGACGTCTCAGTCCGCAGCCGTCCAGCGCCGCTACGTCTTAGCGCTCCTCTCCCCTGGCTTGAGCTGACAGCTTAAAACCGCAAGGTTTTTAATTGCCCAGCGTCCTACTGTTGTTGTGGACACTGGGCAATACCCCTGCGAGACGCACACAGCTCTGAACTGTGCCAAGTCTTGCCGCACTCTACCTACAGCTCCTGCAGCTCTGATACGCCTTGCTTGATGTGAAGGATTCTGCAGCCTTACAGTCAGCTCCACAGGAGAGAGACACTTGGATCACCCATCTGTTAACCGCAAGTATATTGGGATCCTGTTTAAGGGTGCCCTGGCTACCATCAGTTATCTGCTTTGTTCAATTATGATATACCTCATGTATGAACTACGGATCTCTATTATGAATTAAGTTAACCTGCCTCTATACGGAGCTGTAGATGTACTAATTTTCATTCATCACACATTGGCTAAGCAACTAGCTCCAGGGTGAATGCACCATAACGTTTTCCTCCATATATATTTCCGTGGAACTACAGATCCCAGCTTTTGCTTGCTTAAACAATTGTCTGCATAGTGATACATAGAGGTAATGTTTCTACTGGGTACATGTGGCATAAATCCTGCATGTGATCTTGGAAAAAGGAAGAACTAAATAACTCAATTGTATCAAGGGAACTGTGAAAAACAAGGCAGCGTTGAAACAACAAAGAAAATTAGCCACTATGTGAAAGTCTATTAACTAGTGATGGTATCCAATGTTAGTCAAATGTAATAAATTGTTGCATTAAATCATCAAAAAAAGTGTTTAAAAAAACATGATGACCTATCAAAAGGTCTATGAACAATATGTAACAATACTTGGGCACTTGGGCTTACGATCACGCTTTTATTTTGGACCCGGTTGTTTCCACTCTGAGACCCAGCAGGGTGAGTGTTTAATCTTCTCCCTTGCAGCGCTGACGGTGTCCCAGAAGCGCAAAGATGGATCTTCTCAGATGTGGTGTTAGCGAAACTTCTCGCCGTGGTCCCACGATATTTTAGGAATAAAAAAAGGAGAGAGCCCTCATGGTGTAGCAATTAAAAATGTACAAATTTATTAAAAGTAGCAACTTACACAGGCAGTATAAAAAGTCCGGCCGACACAGGTAGCTCTGGAACAGTTTAAAAAACTTGTGTGCAAAAAAACAAGTATCTACCCTCTTTGACGCGTTTTGTCATGTGACTTTTTTTCAAAAAGAAGGTAGCGTCTACCTTCTTTTTGAAAAAGTCACATGATGAAAAGCGTCATGTCAAAAAATATACCGTCAACATTTTTTTCTTGTACACGTTTTCCTATGGGTTTTTTTTCCACCCACTGAACACTACACTCCGATTTAATGTATTATTTTTTTATTGTGTGGATCGCCTACATATTGTTACATATTGTTCATAGACCTTTTGATAGGTCATCATGTTTTTTTAAACACTTTTTTTGATGATTTAATGCAACAATTTATTACATTTGACTAACATTGGATACCATCACTAGTTAATAGACTTTCACATAGTGGCTAATTTTCTTTGTTGTTTCAACGCTGCCTTGTTTTTCACAGTTCCCTTGATACAATTGAGTTATTTAGTTCTTCCTTTTTCCTAGATTACATGCAGGATTTCTTCTGATTTGTTTATTATTGGGTATAGGCTAAATCATTTAACCCTTATTTTCACTGTATTATATATTCACTTGTATACTTGGTTGCACCAAGTTCTATACAACCCACACCTCTAGCGCTTTGGAATTTTTGTTGTTCATTTAAAGGATTTTTTATCCTTTTTTCATAGCTGCTTCAGGTTTTAATTAATATTATATATTTATCCTAGCCATTTTTCCAGAAGCGCAGATTATTTATTTTACATGTGGCATAAGACTGAGACCCAAATCTATCACATTATAAATGCCTTGAGCTGTTTCCAACCTCGTAACAATGCGTCAGCCTGTGTTACCCCCATATTGACTGCAAATGGTATTTATCCCTCTATATACGGATCTATAGCATACTTAAATACTATTTGTGGGTTCAAAGTTTAACGGTTCAACCATGGAAATAAGGAATATCTACAAGTCTGCTTAAAAACTATAAATCCCATCTACCTGGGGAAATTAGTTGTTTTCATATTCATTTACAGTGGTGCCTCGAGTTCACAAACTTAATTGGTTCCACGATTCTGGTCGCGAACCGAATTGGTTGTAAACCGAATCACATTTTCCCATAGGGTTCAATGTAAATCAGGTTAATTCGTTCTGAACCATATGAAAAACAAAATGTAACCACAAGTTTCTTTTCACCACCATTCTTGCTCTGCACATTCTTGTCACCTTCAATAACGCTCTGCACATTCTTGTCACCTTCATTAACGCTCCGCACATTCTTCTCACCTTCATTAATGCTCTGCATATTCTTGTCACCTTCACTAACGCTCTGCACATCCTTGTCACCTTCAATAACGCTCTGCACGTTCTTGTCACTTTCATTGACGCTCTGCACATTCTTGTCACCTTCAATAACGATCTGCACATTCTTGTCACCTTCATTAATCCTCTGCACATTCTTGTCACCTTCATTAATGCTCTGCACATTCTTGTCACCTTCAATAACAATCTCCACATTCTTGTCACCTTCAATAACGATCTGCACATTCTTGTCACCTTCATTAACGCTCTGCACATTCTTGTCACCTTCATTAATGCTCTGCGCATTCTTGTCACCTTCATTAACGCTCTGCACATTCTTGTCATCTTCATTAATGCTCTGCGCATTCTTGTCACCTTCATTAACACTCTGCACATTCTTGTCACCTTCATTAATGCTCTGCACATTCTTGTCACCTTCAACCTACAAACGCCTTCCCTCTTAATTGAGCGTACGACTGTAGGACTGAAACTGAACACCGTCCTCACCATAATATACATATTTTCAGGCATCACTGGCCACTAGGGGGCCATAGAGCACACCTTGCTAGCCCGCAGTTGAGATCCAGGAGGACATATTCCCGCGCAATGTTACAGTGATACCTCGATCTGTTGTCGCTGATGCTAAACAGTGTACAGGACTATGATTGCATGAGCTACAGGACTACAGGTGTCTATTTATAAATGCTTTCCCAAGATATTCACACAACTTTTATCCAGGATTCACACATTTTCTAATGTGGAATTAAATCCCATTAGAAAAAAGTGTGAATGTTGGGTGAAACTGTGAATATTATGTGAAATCATTTATAAATTGGCCCTTTAGAAGTTGTTAAAATGTGCCTTCTAAGTGGTAATGGTTACGGTTTATTTTGCACCAAATGCATTGAGGAACCTTCCTGAATGAAGAAAGAAAATGTTTCTCTTTTACATTTAAAAAAAAACAATAATAAAAAAAAATGTAAACACATTGCAATGAACTCCCACAATGCACATCATCGACGCATACGCTCAAACATGAGTGCTGTGGAGTGAATCTACCATTATACTATAACATAGGAATCAGTAGCATGCCAAAAAAGTTATAGGAGACCAACACATTGGGCCCACCTGCATCACAGTTTGAAAGTGGGCCTGTTTCCCTGAACTGAGTACATCAGTAGTCAGGGTTTTAATGATTTAAACATGGCTGCAAAAGACGGTGACAATACTAAAAGAAGGGCTGCTAAACAAGTATTCTGCCTAGGTGTAAACCCCAATAATTAACTTGTTTGTTTGCTTGCTTATTTGTTCCCTTTTTGGTCTGTTTAAATATGCCATTGTAAGCCCTTTTTGGTATATCTGTAAAAGGAAAACCCTGTTATAACATCAGCATTGTAATAGGAAATACACACTAGAGTTGTTTTGATAATGTAATCAAAGCTTCAGCATTAGAAAATAAAAAATTTTGGGTTCAGATAGAGTTAGACTGACGGGTTGAAATATAATTTTTTTAAACAAAAACATCTTAGCTAAAAGATCACCCCAAAAAAACCTGTTAGATCACAACAGCAAAAGGTACTTATAAAATATATATGTAGATACTTTTTCATCTTGATTCATTCCATAGACTAGTATTGTTCTATATATAGAAGAGTCTGGGAATCATTTGTAGAGTATATATGTATTCTGATGCTTGCCCAGAACAGCCATTCCTTCTAAACAAATTGACTGCCAGCCTGAGCGCTGGAGGGGCTTTGAGTGCAATGACTTCTATTTAACTGAGGTCAATGTCTGCTTATGAATTCTGCACAGTTCAGGAACATGTAGCATTAACCATTCAAACCGGGGATGCCAATGAAATCATCAGTGTATTTATGATGCATGCATTCACTATGTTATATTGTGTTCTGTATAGTATCAATATAATATATATATCGACATAGATTTATTAAAAGGGGAGACTTCAACTAAACTGATAAATACACACTCTTAATATAGACTGCTTGGCCAAAAAAAAGTCACCACTTGGATTTAGCTAAGCAAATAGGTAAGAGCTTTCCACTGGATAATAGGTATTGGTTCAGCAACATTATGTGCCCAAAAAATGATGTCAGCTGCCTACCTGAATATACTATTTTCCATCAATAGGTTTTTTCTTCCACGATGGCACATTGGGCATAGTCCAAGATGACAATTTCAGGATTCATTGGGCTCAGATTGTGAAAGCCCCATTGAGAATTTTTGGGATGTGGTGGCAGGGCTGCCATTAGAAATCATGGAGCCCCATACAGCTTACATGGATAGCCCCTCCCCCCAGTCACCTAGAGGAGAGGAATGAGTCAAAGTACTGCGGGCTGGGTCAGACATGTGCCCGGCTGATGCCGGATGCTCTGGACTTCCTGTCTCCCTGGACGGCAGAGCGGACAGCTGCAGCCAGGTAAGACATCCCCCGAAAATAAGACCTTGTGTCTTTTTTTCGTAGAAAAAAAAATATGAGACACTGTCTTATTTTCGGGGAAACACGGTAGTAACGAACTGGACTCAGAACTTAGTAACGCACTGGACTAAGGACTGAGTAACGCTCTGGACTTAGTAACGCACTGGATGCAGGACTTAATAACGTACTGGACTCTGGACTTAGTAACGCACCAGACTCGGAAGTTAGTAACACACTTGACTCTGGACTTAGTAACGCTCTGGACTTAGTAATGCACTGGACTCAGTAACCAACTGGACTCGGGACTCAGTAACGCACTGGACTCAGGACTTAGTAATACACTGGACTCAGGAGTTAGCAATGCATTGGACTTAGTAACGCATTGAACTCTGGACTTAGTAACGCACTGGACTCAGGACCCACCTGAGATCCTGCAGAACCCATCTGAGAGCCCACACAGCCCACCTGAGAGTGACCCTGCAGAACACACCATAGATCCTGCACAGCCCATCTGAGACTCTCTATGGTGGGCTCTGCAGGGTCTCAAGTGGACCCTGGTCAGGGTCCCTTTCCCTGCACACACAGCTCCTCATACCTGCTGCTGTGTAGTCTGGCTCTCCCATCATCACTACGAGATCGTAATAAAAATTAATGCAACTCTGGCCAGAAATAAATGTTGTAGCATTGCATAAGCTTATCGAAACGATGTCACTGCGAATGCGTGCCATACTCAAAGCTAAAGGCAGTCCAATTAAATATTAGAGTGTTTTTTTGCCATGCAATGTATATTAGTCCTATTTTTACCAGCCAAAGCATTTGTAATTCAGGTAGGCAACTCCTGTAATTCACACACTTTGGACACATTATATAGCCTATTGAAGCAAAGAACAAAGGTGCCACGCTTTTGAAGTAAAGAATGAATGCACCACATAACAAAGCAGACTCCAAAAACGTTTTATTGATCGAGATTAGGAATGCACCGATACCAAGTACCGCACTCGGTACAAGTATAGATACTTTTCGAGCTCCAAGACTAGAGTAGAGAAAAATTCAAAAGTTAGGAGGCAGCTTTAATTTGTAAGGAGCACACGGAGCTCCTGGGATTTGTACATCTCTGTTTTAATGTATGATTTTGTTTTTATAAATATAAACAAAGGCATGCACCAATACCATTTTTGCAAGTGCGAGTACTGATACTTGTACAAGTACAAGTACTGGTACATTTTTGTTTATTGTCATGTGACAGTTTTTTTCTAAAACAATACAGACTAATGATTTCAGGACAGTGGTGGAGCGCCAAAGCCCGGTCCCAGCTGCAACCCTGGTAGTTCTCATGAAAATGCCAAGTTTCGGCACTGGTATCTGAAAAGTATCGGCACATCCCTAATAGAGATATAAAAGCATCAAAGAGCCCGTGTTTTTTTCAGGGGCCAACATTAAACCCCCTTCATCAGGGCTCGAGCTGTAATTCAGAGAGGAATCTCTTAGAGAGTTAGAAATGGACTCAAGAAGATAACATTAACAGTGCCCACCAAATTGAATCACGTAAAGAGATAGGGCCAGCTGCTACTCGAGCCCTATCTATATGATTCATTTTTGTGGTCACTATTATCTTCTTGAGTTGTCTTCTTCTCCAGGACTCCAATTGACTTCTGCAAGACTCTTTATGGACTTTGGGATCTGTTCGGGTGGAAGTGCAGCAACTACCAAACAATTAAGCTTAATTTAAGAAACCCATAGCAAAATAACTGGACATATTACGATTAAAGGTCAGAGTGCCTCTCATACTATTTGTACCACATTATATAGCCTGTCCATGATCACCATATATTTTGTGAAACTCTGCAGCTTCCTTAGTCATTCATCCTCCTTTGGCCTTATTATTTCCCTACTCCCTTTCCTTTAAGACTGTTTAAACATCTCCTCAATCTTCAGTCCTTAAAATATTTTAGGATGAGAATATGATGCGGTACAATAGAAGCTGATTTTCTCACTGCACTGGCACATCAACCGATTTCTGGTGTGCAGGAGATTACAGAAAGTTGATATAAAAATACATTATGGTAAAAGGCAGAACTTCACCTTTGATACCCATCACACCTATATGACCTTGTTGGGCATCCCATTCCCAAACCATGGGCATTAATATGGCGCATTCTCCCCCCACTACCTTTGCAGCCTCCACTTATCTGGGAAAGCTTTCCACAAGATTTTCTAATGACGTTTTTGTCCATCTCAAAGGTCTTCTATGGGGTTAAGGTCAGGTCTTTGTGCAGGCCACTCAAGTTGCTTCACACAAAACTCCTCGAACCATGTGTTTATGGACTTGGCTTTATACGAAGGAAAAGTAACAGAAAAGAGACTTCTTTAAAATGTTGCCATGAGGTTGAAAGTACACAGTTTTCTAAATGTCTTGTAAGCTATATTTTCCCTGTACCCTTTGCTTAAAACACGTAAACGCTATAATTTCTAGGGGCATTCACATATGTTTGACCAGTAGGTACAGTGATAACATGTCCACAAACATTTAGACATGAAGTATACACAAACCATTGCATAATATAAAATGTATTAACTTTCAGTTAAGTTATACACATACAGTCCCAACGCCAATCCTATACCTACTTGTCCCCAGTCAAGCGAGATATTAGCTGTGTAATCTCCAGCCTTTTCAAAATCTTCCCTGCTGGGCTCACCTTGTAATCTCCAATATGGTGTGGTCATACTCTGCTGGGTGTGAACCATCCATACAAGCGCTAGACCCACATCTAGTATAAAAAGTCCCATGGGGCCCTTGTGCAATCAGCACCAATGGTATGTCCACACCTAGGTTTGCCTCTCCTTGCTGGACTTTTAAATTGTTTAAGTTTAATTAAGTAACACCCCCCTCTGTAGCAGGAGGAGCAGAACTCTGAAGTGGCCAGGAACAGTGGCGGGAACATTGGGAAAAACTTTCTGCCCACCAGACTAACTGCAATATTACTTTTTTTGTGGATCGGTGTTTTAGGGAAAATGGTATTGGTAAATGTCTTCTTTAATTTCAAATGCAACACAGCCTTGTTATTTGTTTACAATTTTCCACAGGCTAAGTGGAATTGCTAATTTAAACATGCATGGCTGACTAAGCATGAAGGAGACAGCCCTTAGTCTAATATCAGTCTAGGCAGCCCTGAGTCCCATATCATAACTAATTAAAGTATTTAAATTGGAAGGGAACTTTCTCAGCAAGGTGCATAATAAGCAATACCGGCGATCAAAAAAACAACCAAGTATGTTCTTCTTAGGCATTGATGCTCAAAGCAAGACAAGGGTTCATAATTAGAAACTCCTTAAGGAATGCCAGATTATGAACCTCAAACTCTCTTTTATGCTGAATATCATTTCTACAGTTTGTTTTGGTTTTCTTTGACACAGCATAAGTTCTGCTATGAAGAATAATGAATGACCCGGGGCAGCCTTGGCTGGTCACTGTGCACATGGAGGAAGCTAGGAGGTGGGCTTCAGGGAGATAAGCGGCACTGTACAACCGGCTGGGAGGTTAAGCAGTCAAAAGAAGCCATTTCCTTTAGGTGGGGTCTCTTTATCTATCTGCATTTATTGTACAGTTCATGTAGCATCACATGCTGATGCATCTCATTTAGACATTCCTATATGTCTCTCCTGTTAAATTACACTTGCTTGAATGCATACAATTGTGAGCACTACACACTTGACTTGTTTAATCCTCCAAATGCAACTTATTAATGCATTCACCTTATGACATATAGACTCTAGTAAATATATGGAAAGTGCCTTGTTTTATTCACAATAAACATGTTGGTGGGCAGAAATGCTAGCATGGTGTATTGATCTCCTGGCCACAACAGCTACTTTCTTATGACCAGTTCTAATTGTGACTTCTGTATGCACTGCAGCGCAATAAATAGGAATAACCTAGGTCCTGCTTCAACCTTTTGTAGGTATTAATATGTACATGGCAGATGTTCAAATGTGAGATTGTGGAGGAGCTTGATGTCACAGTGATTTATGGAGGTCCCGATAGACATCTGAGTATGTCTCATCCAGATCTTCTAGAGACTCATCTGGTAGCATTACATTGGTGACATTTGGTTTTCCCAAAGCAGATTTTGCAGTTTTTGGTTTATGCCGGAGAGTTAAAAACCCAATTCCAGGCACAGCAATTTTTATTTATATAGGAGGTATAGGTTATCTTTGTCTACCAAGTCAGTTCTTCGAGTTACAAATATTAATCTGTTACTTTGCAACCTTGCCTCAAGAATATTTATGTGAATATGGAAATTAGTCCAATTTAAAAAAACAAAGTAATGTATTTTTTCCCACCGTGGATTTTTTCTCTAGTTCCCACATTCACAGCATTTTTTTATGTTTTATTCAATGTTTAACACATAAACAATGTCATTATTTTACTACTACCGGAGCTCTCTATGCATCACTGAGAGATTCTGATATGTACAGCGGATAAACACACTTCCGACTCTTGAGTTGCTTCAGGACGGTGTCAGTAATAGTCACCAGTTATCCCACTTACTCTGCTGTGCCATTCACAAGGTACACCCATAGCATCATTACTTTGCTGTGCTTGTGAATGGCGCAGCAGACTGAGGGGCAGCAGAGGCACAATTAATGTCAATCACAGACACCATTCAGAAGCAACATGGAGCTGGAACTGTGGCTCACCGCTGTACATCTCAGCAGCTCTCAGTGGAGCTTAGAAAACTCCTTAAGTTGTATGAGTGGTAAGTACATTGTTTATGGGTTAATTAACCCCTTTGTGGCGGGAGACGTACACTGTACGTCCCGCCACAAAGGGACCAAATGACTTGTCACGTACACTGTACGTGACGAGTTATTTGCTGCACTAGAAGGCTGGTAACCGCCTTAGTTTAGAGGCATCCATTAAAGGAGAACTATGAGATGAGTGATTTCCACTCACCCCATAGTTCTAGCCGACCTGTGACCATGAGACTGTCACAGGTCGGCTCAGTAGATCTGGAGGTGAGCGAACACATACCAGGATCGCTCACCTCTCGATCCTGTCACGGCTCTCTGCCGTGACAGGGGAGGGGCTGGATTCCCCTCTCCCTGCTCCGATCTGCCAGCGCTGACTGGCGGAACGGACGGGGGAGGGGCGGGTACAGCTGGCTCTGCCTCTAGATAGGCAGAGCCAGCTGTCACTCACGCAGCTGGGCAGATCTCGACCTCGAGGTCGGGATCCACTCCGGCTGCGGCGTCTCAGTATACTCGCGGTATACTGAGCTTAGGGTAACGGGAGGACGCTAGTTTGTGTCCTCCCGTTACCCTAAGGAGAACTATGGGGAAAAACACTGACCCCATAGTTCTCCTTTAATGAAAGGGATAACCTTTTTCAGACACCCGATACCTGAAGATCGGGTGTCTGAGAGTCAAAGCAGAGCCGGTATGTTTTTTTCCCCTTCACTTTCAGGAATAGATACATAATGTATCTATTCCTGAAATAAGAATGTTTCAGTTTTCTGATGGTCGTTGTAACAATCGGAAAACTAGTGACAGCTGAATCCTGAACTACTGCAGGATCAGCGTCACTAACTTATTATCGGCTGTTCAGAAGTTGGAAGCAGCCTGATAATAATCAAAAATGTATTAATTTATCAAGCAGTAATAGTGAGATTAATTCACAATGACTGCTTGATATAATTAAATAAAATAACATTTTTAAGTTAAAAAAAATAGTGAAAAGTGTAAGAAAAAAAATAAGTGTAAAAAAAATAAAAATAAGGGACAAATAAATGAATGTATTTATTGCATTTTTTAGCTGGTTTTGTACAAAAAAATACTACAAATCAAAACTGGGAAAAAGTGTTTGTTTTTTTTTACGTTTTTTCCTCCTTTTTTTATATTTTATTTGTCCTAAATGAGGCGTCATATGTGATATAAATATGTAGCCCTATCTGTCCTCTAAAAAACAATATATAATATGTGTGGGTGCACTTTGTAAGAAAGTATATTACTGACGTGGAAGAATCACACAGCAAAAATGTCAAAAGTGTGTCAGTCATTTACGAACAGAAACTAAAAACAAGCTCCGTCATGAAGGTGGGGGAAAAAAAAACTTCCTGTGCCTGGTGTTGAGTCTTAAACCATCTGACAGATCCTTATATCTTTTGGGGACCCTGTCGGTGAGATCTGTAGCTTCCTGGGTTCTGCACACCTGTTGCGGTCATTATGAGGGATCCCGCTCTTCCAAGAGATGGACGGGAACACCCACAACTACAGGGTGGACAGGAACAGAGACAAGAATTATGGCAATGAGATTTTGCTGTAGTAGTATCCAAGAAGAATCCCATGGCTGACTCACAAGACTCCACCTATCACTAAACTATCAATTCTGGGTACAATGGCTCTTTAAAACTAAGTTCCTGGGTCTGCACACCTGTTGTGGTCAATATGAGGGAGTCCCACTTTTCCAAGTGATTGCTGGGAACACCCCAAAACTCCAAGGTAGACAGAAACAAGAGTCAAGAATTATCGCAATGAGGTCTTGTTGTTAGAGTATCCAAGAAGTAATCCAAGGCTAATTCTCAAGTCTCCACCTATCACTTTTGGGTGCAATGGCCCTTTAAAATCCTAATCAGTGGCAAGATGAAAGTACAGTGACTGCCACACAGCCTGCGTTATTACTAAAGTACAGGTGTGGTTTAAAAAAAATAAAAAGACTTTATTAGTTTACTTGTGTTCCCAGCTGGCAGCAATGCGCATCTTGACGTAAGCTATGACAGCTCAGCTGTGGTGTATTGACAACTCTGTGATGGGTAGACGCACACTTTATTGCACCACTAGCTTCTTCTCCCTGTCACAGTGTCTTTTATAGTTCAAACCGGCCGCTATTATCATGGGTAGCTCTATTCGGCTCCATTCAGTCCTCTCCCGGCATTTGGAGTCAGCAGCTGTGACGGCATGAATGGAACTGAAAATATACTTTTCTTTACAACAAAATGAAAAAAACAGAAATAAAAAACCTACATTGCTCAAATATATATTTCAATTTGTTCCACTTCTTTTGGGGAGGGAAAACGAAGGATTATATATAACATCTAGTAAGCTATATTGCCAAGACCTGAAAAACCAGCCGTTCTATGCAACTGCTGTTTCTCTGCACACCATGAATAGTCGTCACCTGCCGTTTCATTGAGATTTTGTTAAGGTTCACTGCGTTAATCCGATCGCTATCTCCCCAGAGGTATCTTGAAATCTGTATTTCATTCCGGAGCCTGCGCTGCTTTATATGAAATTCTAACACCGCTTTTACAGTGTGAATGGTAATACCTTGTAACAGGCATATCAATGGTTCAGGAGATTAGGGCAATATTTTCTATTCATCTCGAGCACATGTAAAATCACACTGAGCCAAATTGTGAAAGGCGGATATTGCAGACACTAAAGCAGACCTTGTATGATGTCACAGCTGAGGAATTAAGGTATTAATGTCATTTTAGAAATCAGAGGGCCATGAAAGCAGTGTAAGAAAAATATTGGTGTTGGGGAACTAGACATGACATAGGGGTAAAGGTAATTAAATAATGGGAGGCTTGTCAAGCATGACACTTTATTGTATATCTACCTACTGTATGTGTTACTGCAATTTATGTACAGTACATCGCTGTCTTACACACTAGAAATAACCCAGTATGGCTGCTTTGTGTTTATAGAAGAGTAACAGTGAATAGATCCAAGAATGATGAGAATAATACAAATCTGGGCCGTTCACCCTTGGAATATCTGTGAAAGTTTGTCCTGTGTGAATATATACCCAAATGGTCGTTCTTTTTTCCTTTACAAGTGTAATTAAATTCAAATGTTCTGATTGTAATATCGCATTATGACCACTAAATAATGCTAAAGGAGCCTTGGAAATCTGTATTTTCTATGCTCCTGAGCTCCGTGATGCCATAATGTGATGTTACAATGATACGATATGGTCAGCACAGTGACAAAGTGGTTAGCGCTTCTGCCTTGCAGCACATGGGGTCCCTGGTTCGAATCCTGGCCAGGTCACTATCTGCAAGGATATCTGTAAAAAATAAGTCAAGGCAACTGGACTTGCTGTATTTTTCTTGAAGACGTTTCACTGGTCATCCAACCAGCTTTCTTAATTCAGAATGAATGTAGAAAAATCTTCTGGGAATAAATACAGTGAATGCTGCTCCAATCCACATAATCTGTTAGTTTACTACTTTGAAGACAGTCAAGTACGCATCCTAGACAGGGAGGAGGACTGGTGTGAAAGAGGCCATTTATGTAAAAATGGAGAAGACAAGCTTAATTAGAGGTGGGGGAGTGGGGGGGGTGAGACATCTTTTGTCTGCCACATATAATGCTGTTTTAACACCTCTCTGGGCAGGTTAATAACACCTACTAGCTCCAATTATGCAAATGCAATCAACACCTGGTTGTGATTAACAGATTAGGTGGATTAGAGCAACATTCACCATATTTATTCCAAGATAATTTTTCTACAAGCCATTCTGAATTGAGAAAGCTGGTCGGGTGTCCAGTGAAACGTCTTAAAGAAAAATACAGTCCAGTTGCCTTGACTTATTTTTTACAGAGATACCATGATCTGGATGAATGAGAAACTTCACAGACATATCTGCAAGGAGTTTGCACGTTCTCCCTGTGCTCGTGTGGGTTTCCTTCAGGTACTCCGGTTTCCTCCCACACTCCAAAGACATGCTGGAAGATAAACTGGCTCCTGTCTAAATTGGCCCTGTATGTATTGTGATACATGTGATAGGAATAGGGACCTTAGATTGTAAGCTCCTTGAGGGCAGGGACTGTAAAAGCGCTGTGTAATTTGTCGGCGCAATATAAATACCTGTAGTAAATAAATTACAATGAGGACATTTAATGACACTTGTAAAGGAAAAAAACTAAAGAATGTGCATATATTCACACATAATGAACCTTTACAGATATTCGCAGGGCACATTGTTCATAAATCAACCCCATAGTGTTTATTTTATCTTATACTATGTCTCCTGACATATGCATTAGCTTAAAAGAAATATGTAGTAGTCTAATCTAGTTTAATGTCACTTTAAGGGAATGAGTTTAGATCTAATTAAACAGCTAAAATAAAACTGAACCCAATGGTGAAACCATTATAGCTCCACTTCAACCACATATTCAAAGTGGTAGTTCTGTTCTTTTTTTCTATTAATTAAAAACAATAAGCTGGTGTTTACGTTTAATTAAGACACCAAGGGCCTGATTTACTAAGATGTGAAATGCACCTACAAAACATCCGATCACGCACAAGGGAATTTAGAAACATAGAACCTGTTGTTTGTATGATTGGATGTTTGAAATGAGCACAGGTTTAGGTAACCTCGCTTTGTATTTTAGTAAATCAAGCCCCAAGTCCGTGCTCATGTGCTTGATTTAAAGTATTTGATTTTTGTTATTGCTAGGGCTGCAGAAGTTAGGGGTTTTCAGTAAGAAGTGGCAAAAAATCTCTCCTAACATAATCAGTCCAGGTAATAAGATTTTTCATAGGCTGCCACATTTGATTGTATTGACACCCTTTAGTAAATCACAAGGTTTCCCTTTGTTCCCTTATCTGACTCTATATATATTCCCCTGTCATGATTGCATCCTGTAACTGTGGAGCAGCAAAACTTGATATTGATTTGAGTATTTGGAAACTTCTAGAAGAACCATGGGGTAGGTTCATAAAATATGATGTCTTTATGGTTAAAGATGAACTCTAGGCAGAGATAAAAGACACAAATTATTGCAGCTCTGTATTCATTAATCATTGAAAGTATTTTTAAATGCAAGCAATGTAAGTACCTGAATGTGACCTGGTATCAGCCTCTTGTAAAGCCATTACAGCAGGGCTGGAATGCGAGAGAAGGCAGCAGCACAAGGGGTCAATCAGTTTATGTGATGATAAATGGAAAAGAAAGGAGAGTGACAGAGATGAGCTCATCACTATGCTGCTTCTTCTTTCACTGACTGTCCAGTCACAGGCTGGGGGCAGGAGCAGGGTGACCTGAGCTCAGAGGAACTGGGTTGAATGATACTGGCCATCGAATTGAGGACATCTGGTGGCAGAAAAAAGTAGTTCAGGGGAAATTTCTGGATTAAAGGTAAATATTGCAGCAAAAACTGGTTTTGTATTGAATCTTTAATGGGATGTTTATTTTTATCTTGTTAATTTTGGCTGAATTTCTGCTTCAAAGGTACACCCCAGCGAAAACTGGAAAGTTAGGCCTTGAGATTGAATGTGGTTGCCGATACAGGAAATTAAGTTGGTTGATGAAGATGTTAATGTTTAATCTTTTGTTTTTTTAGATTGCCTTCATCAGACTAAAGCTCTAATAACCGAACACTTGGGGCACCGCAGTAAACTCGCAGAGATCCTTCACAAAACCCAGGCAGAGGAGCGCCTTCGTTTCCTGGAAAGGGTAGAGGGGTCTGCTGACGCCGATAGATTTCTCAAGGTAACCGGCTGAAAACCTCATGTGATATTTTTACAAATAGCACCATAAGTAGTGATGACTGTTCCTTGTGGTCTCTCCAGGAGTACCACAAACTGCTGGAGACACAGAGAGAGCTGTTTGCAGAACTGGAAGATGAAGAGGACTGCAAAGTCATTGATGCTGTTGCTGAGCTCTGCAAGGTATTATAAATTGCGACTTGACTGCAAATCTCGTTTGCTGTGCAGACCGGTTATCAACCAATCCCATAGTGTTATGATTATATTTTTTAGGTAAATATGAAATATTGCAAAGGAGCATACAGTACACTGCCTGGCCCCCCAAAAAAGTCACCACCTGGATATAACGACTCAATACACAGTTTTAAGACAGTTGCAAAGTGAAAAGCTATCGCTGTGCATTGTTTATTTAAAGATCATGTTAGATGATTCTGTTAGGGTTTGGTATTTATTTATTCATTTTTTCGGCGGGGGAGTGTTCCCTTTATTTCCTGTCCTGGAGACCCAACAGTAATTGAGAGGAAATCTCTCCAAAATAAGAGAAATCCCTGTTTTTCAGTTTTCACTAAATCTATCTAAAATTTTACTTCTTATCACTCTTTTTCCCCAAGATCAATAGAGAGGTTGTGAACCATCCCATCGGGCACGCATACAGCAATAAACCTGATAAAGAACTAACCCTTCCAAAAGAGGCATAGATATATAGTTTCAAGAAATCACACTCTTGTTTATTTCTATCTTTATGTTGAGCTGATACCTATCTAAATTTGCTGGCTGGAATGAGGAGGGATTACATTCCAACTCTCCCAGACGTTCCGGCAGTCTCCTGCAATAAGATAGCGGCTCTCTGACACCTGGTATGGAAACATTTTATCCCGGGAAAGGTTTACTCTGTTCTCAATAGCAGAGTAAACCTTTCCGGGATCCCCTGCTATCTGATTTTTGTTTTTATTTTGATAACGGCACCGAACGCAAAGTAAAAGAAAAAAAACAACAGACAGCATGGGAATGAATAGCTAGGCTGCTATTGGCTATTTCAGTTTGCAATAGCCAATAGCAGGCTTGCACCCACCCACTGCTGCTGTCAATCAGCAGAGCTAGACCTAAAGTTTTTAAAAAAACAGCAGATAGCAGGGGAAACATTAGCTCCTCTGCTATCTGCCCTCATTTCATGGAATTGCCCTCTGTGAGGAAGAGGGCACCTCCCTGAAATGATTTTTTTCAGGTTGGGGTGTCTGTAGTTCAGGTTAGTGGCACTTTGCCCATGTTTGTACTGTAGTTGAAATTGCTTATACTTGTATATCACGATTATGATGTTTTGGCTTATTTTATGTAAGGTATCTGTTTCCCCTCCCTCCCTCAAGGAATTGTATACAGGGGCCTCCCAGACATTTGAAAAGCTGGTGAAAAGGTTGTTGTTCCAGACACTTCCTGAAATTGCTAGCTTGACATTAGGAGAGTGTGAAATTCTAAAGCATGAGCTACGGCAGAATCTGTCTGCAGAGCTGGAGAAGGCAGAGAATGAGAGGAAGACCAGGATCAAACTCTTCCAGGAGAAACTTGTACACGAAAAACAGGTATGGTTCAACAAAAAGTTCACTTTTCTGGTTTAATGTGACCAACCATCATTTCTACAAGTGTCTAGCTCCACATTCTGGTGTCAGATGATACATTTTAGAAATTGATGTTTGTAAAAAAGTAGAGATTTCCTAACACAAGTTGAGTAGAGAGAAGATAAGGAAAGCATGAGCTGATTATTGGATAGTCAGATGTGGGTGGATATAGCATGTTGTAATTGGGTTTATAAATGGAGAGGATGCAGTGTTTGTTCACTGATGAATAGAGAGCAAATATATGGTGTTTACATGGCATACACAGGGGGTAAACTAAATACGGGTAGATGTAAAGTGATTGTAGACAGGTAGGTAGCTTAAGGGTGAATGAATGGAGGCATGATGTAAGTTTGTATAGATGAATGTATGGAAGGAGGAGGGGGCTGTAGATGGGTGAATGGATAAAGGGATGAGGGGACTGTAGATGGAAGAATAGATCAGGGAAATCTGGTTGGGTGAATAGATGAGGGGAAGATGGATAGGTTAATGGATAAAGGGATGAGGAGAGGGTGGATGGAGGACTAGATCAGGGAACTCTGGATGGATGAATAGATGGGGGGGATGAGGGAAAAGTGGATGGGTAAGCAGATAGAAGAATGAGAGAACTCTGGATAGATAAATGGTTGGAGGGATGAGAGAACTATGGATAGGGGAACTGGTACATTCGCCATGGGCACAATGATGGATGGAGGGATGAGGGACCTATGAATAGGTAAATGAATGGGGGGATGAGGGGACTGTGGATAGGTGAATAGATGGAAGGATGAGGAGAGAAATGAGGGAGCTATAGATAGGTGGATGGATGAGGTGATGATCGAACTTTAGAATGGATGGAAAAATGAGGGGACAATGAATAGGTGGATGTATTTAGGGATTAGGGGACTGTGGACAGGTTGCTGAATAGAGGTGTCTGGGGATTGTGAAGGGAAGAAAGGATTGTAAACAGGTGGAAAGGAGAGTGGATTGTGAATGGATGGCTAGAGGTATGAGGGGACAAAACAGGAGGAATACATTGTGGACAGGTGGATGGAAAGGTTAGGGAATTGGGGTTGATTTGAGGGATGAGCGAATTATAGAGGGGTAAAGGGATTGTAGATGCGTGGATGGAGAGGTAAGCACATTGTAGTGGAATGGGGGAACTGCTGACAGGAGGGCTGGATAGCAAGATGAGGGGAGGAGGGGACTGTGAATATGAGGGATATATAGAGGCAGGAGGGAACTGTGAAAAGTAGAGACAGACAGACAGATTGGAGAAGGGGACTGTGAACATTAGGGATATATAGAGGGAGGAGGAAACTGTGAACATTAGGGATAGATAGATAGATAGATAGATGATGGATGGAGAAGGGGACTGTGAACATTAGGGATATATAGAAGGATGATGGAACTGTGGACAGATGAATTGAGAGGAGATAGAGTTACTAATAATATAGGCATTGATAGAGAGGAGAGAGGCTAACATTTCACAGTGAAACCATTTGAGCTAGGTAGATAGAGCAAGGATGAAGTGATCACAGGCAGTTAAATAAATAGAAGATTAAGAGATTATGTGAGGATAAAGAATGTTATAAGTATGGTTTGACAGAGGAAATAAGGATTGTGGACCAGCAGAGAATGAAATTATTGTGGATCAGTGATAAAGTACCTTAAAAAGAGCTTGGTATTGGGGTTTTGTGAGAAGAGTGAGTAAAGCATGACTATTAGAGAGAAGATCTAGGAAAGTACAATAGCCTCAAAGGGATGGTGCCAGACCTCTGTTGGCTTAGCAGGAGACAGTAATAAAGCACAATCTCGGGCTATCTACTTCATCTTTCTTTTGACCTAATAGCCATTATTCATAAATTAGATCAGAACAGAATGGGTTACTTGTGGCTTTACAGGTTGTGATGGGTCCCTTCACCAAGTTGTCTTAGTAACAGACAGAGCTTTTACGTGTGTAGAATAAACTGATCACTAATCTCTGGGGATCTGACTGCATGATGAACTAGAAGCCATTGTCGGCACAGAAGACTGACATTTCCTGTGTTAATTTGTTCATTCATTTCCATTTCTCTGGGGTGATTTGTTTTCTCTCCATATTCCGGCTAAGTAGCAGATGATATTAATTCTCAGGTAATGGCGAGCGTCACTGCTGTGACAGGTGTTACTAAGCAGAAAACGCCAGACATCTCCTGGCACCTTGCAGTCACTAATTAATGTAATTATTGGGAGAGATGTAATTAACGCTGTCAGTTATTCCACACAATATTAGCAGCAACTTGACCTATGACTACATACCCATGTAAATGTTATACATAAACAGTATCCTGGGGAAAAGATAAAGGAGAAGAAGCACTAATTGATCGGGTAATACTGGTTCTCTTTACATTGGTTTACAGGGGTTGTATAGAAAAACTATATTGTGACTTTTAGGAATTTATGAAAGCTTAAACCATAAATCCAGATGAAATATACTTTTCTTTCTCGCCCATTGACGGACATCGGAAGTCTGAAAGTGGCTTTTGTTTTTTGTTTTTCCACTACTCTGGATAAACAAAAGCCACAAAAAGTGGCTTTTGTTTATCCACTACTCTTAAGCTGGAGGTTCAGCCTGTCACTTCTGTTTATGGCCTTGTGTCTGAAAGGTCCCCTATTGCTATAGAGGTTTTCCAGTTATTTATGTACGAAGATTAGAAACAGCCTGATAGCCCTTTTTCTCGCTGACTTTATATCTACTTATTGGGGATTTTGTTTATATGTGGTTTGTTCCCACTGTGTATCGGTCCATGTCTCACCTTAACATGGTGACTACCATACACATTAGGGATGCTCCTGCCTTAATGTTCCCAACCATTAAGCTGGTGGAAGTCTGTTCCAAAACTATGATCTCAATGGAGGGTCATGCTTCAAACTCATTTTGGCTGTAATTTTGTTTTGCCAAACAATGTCTGATTGTTCAAAATGTTTCAGGTTTTTTACTCCAAACTTTTCAAAGTTCCAAAACCAAAGGTAGGCATCTCCGTTTTGCCCCGGTGCTAGTCCTACTACGCTCACAAGGTATTTTCACTGTGGCATACCTAGAGGACCTTCTATTGAGAGAACAGTCAGCTCAAACTCTGACCGTCAATGTGATGTGGACAGTGCAGATATTAACAAGGTTTGGTTGGATCCCGAACCTTCAACTGCTGTTGCTATTGACCCTCAGATCATTGAGCTCAAGTGACAGATATCTGTAGCGTTGAGTTTCAGCTGTGATTGCTTTTTAGAAGCCTCCCTGCTTGTTGTTTCTTGCATTGATCTCTTGTTGGTACGTATGTACAGGGCACTTTGGCTAAATTGCTTTATTGTGGAACCCTTTGGCAAGAGTTTTCTTCCCTGCCCCTTCTTCATTTTATAACTATAAACCTTCCTGTCTCTTCTCATTGGCTTGCCAATCTGCATCAGACACTCTCCAAACTTTTGGACAAAGGTATCATAGCCCAAGTCTCTGTTGCAGAAAGGTTTCAGGGGTTTTACGCCAATCTTTTCACTGTCACAAAACCCAAAGGGGCATTCACCCATCTTGGTCTTCAAGGCCCTGAATGTTTACATTTGAACCCATAAATCCTGGATGGAATCCACCAAGTCTGTCATTGCTTCCCTTCACCATGGGGACTCCTTGGCTTTGGTGCATAATAAAGATGCTTACTTACGTGTAACCATCTTTCCAGTTCACCAACATTTTCTGCATTTCGCTGTTGGGCTTTTGCACTACCAGTTTGTGGCCCTTTAATTCGGCCTATCTTTTGCACACCAGGCCTTCACAAAGGTGCTTGCTTAATTGTTAACCCTGTTGTGTAACAGTCTTTGAGAGCTCTGGAGGACAACATGTGTCTGACTGTCCAGAAATTGTAGATGTTTACTCTTTGACAATTAAAAGGTCTCTTAGGTGGTTAGGTGGCCTAATCAATAATTAATCTTGTGCTGTTTATGGCCATGACTTATAGATTGAGAACCATATTGATAGCTTGCATACAGCTCAGATGCTTTGCTTTTTGTAGCCTGAAAGCATTTTAATAGTTTATATGCGGCTTTTGTGATTGTGATTTTATCCATTATTTTACAGGGGTTGTACATTATAGTCCCTGCAGTTCTATATGTCATTACACGCATCAGTACCATCCACAACAGTCATCTTGCCTTGTACATTCAAAGAATGGCACACACACACAGTAGCTCAGACTGAATCAATTGCTTTTGATTCTGATAATGTGGCTGATGCTGCTGATGATAACATTTTGCATCTCAATCACTGTGTGAAATAAAGCAATTGACAGACATATAATAAGGTTATTTGCTGGCTATGAAAATGCTTTGCATAATGTCAATAGATTTTTTCAATCATTTGCCACATTGCGGAAAATATGATTTTTATTCAGGAAACAAATCATGCATATTGAGTACTTTAAGATGGAAGCTATCTGTGTTACCCACAGGCTTAAATCAATTTAAACCAAACTTTAAAATGCCAACTAAACTTGTCAACTGTCCTCTATAATCAGATATAACTCTTCTTTTAACTGCTGTGCTGCTGTATTATTTATAATAAGGTTCCTCAGCATGCTTTTGTGTGCTGAGGGTACTTTAATAATGTCCTACGGCAGAAACGTTCTCTGAATCTCCTGCATCTGACAGCTCCTTTCACACACATTGATTAGGAAGCAATTTGAGTCGTCAGGGAAGTCCTTCCTTCCCTCTATATCGAGGATCCTCATAGCAGATGGAGGAGGAGTTCTAGGCACGCTCTCAGTGCAGGATACTTGGTCATTGGATAAGTCATATCTCTCCATCAACATCCTTCAACTTTGGGTGATTTGTCTGCCTTTGCAGCTTTGGGTCAACCTACTGGAGGGTCATCTGATCTGCATTCAGTTGGACAGCATCTTGGAGTGGTGTACAATAATCATCATGGAGTTTTAAAAAATCTCAAGAGAGGTAGACTGGATCTTGTCTTGGGCAGAACTTTCACATTCAAGCCTTGTTAGCCGTGTACATTCTAAGTGTAGACAAGTGGCAGGCAGACTTCCTTAACCGGCTATATCTGGACCCAGGGGGGTATTCCCATCCGGAGATGTTTCAGAGCCTGTGTTGCAGGGGATGCTAGATGTAGACCCCCTGGCCTTCAATTTCAAAAACATCCTGGAAAGGTTTGTGTTTAGAAACAGAGTCTTCTAGCGGATGTAGTGGTGGTGGTCTGTGGGATCAGGGCATCCTGATTTATGCCTTTCCTCCCCTGAAATGTCTTCCTCATCTGCTTCGCAGGATCAAGATAGAGGGCATTCCGGTGATCCTCATTGCTTGGGGCTGGGCCAGGCAGATGGGGTACACTAACCTGGTAAGACTCCTGGCAGACACTGAAGGGCTCTGTCAAATTGTCAGGATCTTCTGTCCTTGGGACAGATTTCCCATCCTCCTTAACGGTTGCTGGCTTTAACAGCATGGCTGGGGGATAGGAAAAAGTCTGTTGTTCCTATGATGCTTAAATCCTAGGAAATCATTGGACATGGAAGGCATACTTCACTTGGTGTGAGTCTTTTGTCTTCCATGCCAAGAGTTTCTCCAGGGAACGAATCATCGCCTTCCTGTAGCTGGGCATGTACAACATTTGGCTTGCATCCACTTTATGCCGACTTTTTGAGCTGAAAGCAGTCCCCAGTTTTTGGTTGATTTTCTTGGGCCTCTTATTTGTTTGCTGTGTTGCCCACTTCTCACTTGTGTTTTTAAACATCCAGAAGGCTAAAGACTTTCTGTGTCCCTCAACAGTCGAGAATAAAATAGTATTTTTTACTCACTGTAAAATCTATTTTTGAGGTCATTGAGGGACACAGGTCCCACCCCTCTGTTTATGATCATACTCAGTACTGCTCTGCTACAAAACTGGGGCATGCAGATAGTAGGAGGGGCTATACTGGGCTAGCCTACAGTTTTGTTTTCGGTTTGCCAGTATCCAATCGTCTTGCAGGCTCCAGTATAACCCAAACGTTAAAGACTTCCTATGCCCCTTAATTGACTCAGAAAATGATTTTACAGTGAATACAAAAATCTATCTTGTCATATTTTTATTGGCTATTTTGCTGTAAAACAAACCTTCACTTCAACTATACACATGATCAGTTCCTGACAGTTTAATTACTTATAGTTTGCATTTTCTCAGCCTTTTCTTCTCTTTGACATTCAAGCAAGCTGATGTGCACTGTGTCTTCACAGTCATAATGCTGCGTGTGGAGGCAATATTCCCAATGACAAGGCCTTAATCACACACTGAACTTTAGAACAGATGGTACACCATCTTGTCAGGAAAAGTCTTTAGGACTCTGTCCCTCGTGCCTTACAGAGGTGGAAACTGAAAACTGAAGAAAATATCCTCATCTTCAAAGTGTATCTCCCACCACCAGGATCTGCCTCTCCTGACCCTCCATCCTGCTCCCGTCCTCACCGGAGCAGTCACTCCCCCTCCGGGTAGAGGATGCTTCGTGCTCCAGCAGTGTCCCCCCTGAACTGATGTCCCCAACATCCTGCAACTTGGCAAATTTATTGGGGTGAATCAGATCAGGGCTGACCTCTCTAGCACTCTTCCCCCTCCCCCGCCTTCTAACAGTGACCCAGCTTTGTCAGTGACTGTCCCTTTGAAGAAAACGATATGCTGCAGAAGGGAAGCTAGAGAAAGCTCTATTTATATTTCTCCTCATTTTTTATCCCTTTGACAAGTAATAAGGAATACCAGTGTTACTGGGACTGAAAGGCACACACAGCAATATTAATCAGAAGTTCGCTTACCACATCAACAAAAAAAAATGGAATTTATAAAACTGTCTGTGTCACTCAGAAGAATGCGCACAAGTTGTTGCTTGCCTCAGATTCCCCATATTGTCCCCGATTGTCTGTGTGCACAATAAATATTGGTGCTTGCCCCCGATTCACTTACCTGTTGGAAACAGGTACATTTATTTGGCACAAGCATCACCATTTGCAGTGCGGAGGCGTTCTGAGGCCAGAGTGAGCTGAGAGGGTCCTGAACAACTAGTGATGCTGACAGTGGCCGGGAATTGATGGGGATGCTGAAGGACTAGTTTTTCATCAGGTCTGTTCTGCTGCTGATTGACTGAAGACAGTATGGGGATTGCATAGCCAACAGCAGGATCTACATTGGCTATGGAATCCATCCATTGCCTGCTGTCAATTACAAGGGTGGCACCCCTGATGGAGAACTAGTCACTCAGAGTTCCCCACCAGGCTCCTTTTACTGGCAGCACCATTGGATGCTCAGAGGTTGTCGTCTATGCAGCCGGCAGCCTCTTCGCAACCAGTGACTAACTGCCCAGCCCCTGTCTGCTGGGAGATTTCCCGGTCAACAGCTGAATGTAAGCAAAGGGGCAGGGGGATGCCGGCCAAAATCCTTACCCAATGATGGGTATATGGCCTTGGCCATATAAACCCCTGTCAATGGAACAGTATTTGAGGAGAATATTCTCAGTGGCTTTTTAACCCTTTGCAACACTATTCAAAACAAATAAGTTTTGGTTGCAATTATGCTTCAAACAAATCCGAAAATCTGTTGTGTTCATTAGGCCTTAGTGACTTTTAATCTCCTTAGAGTTGCTTCCTCAGTACAGATATACAAATGGCATGGGACCTAAAATGTAACTGCTTTTATACCAGAAGCATCCTTTCTTACAACCACTAAATCTACCGCCTCTGCAATTGACTTGTGATTGCTGAGATATTGGTCTGACTCATCCGGGAACATGTTCGACCTCTGCTGCACGACTTCTCTTTTTATATAGAGAACATCAGTCCTAAGCTGCAGGCTAGTAGCAAGGGACAGCCTGCATTAGTAGCAGTGGAGCATTGAAAACCTGTTATTTTGGTGCACACTCTAATGGTGGGTGCAATTTTCTAAAATACTTCAAATGGATTTTAAAATATGTTTTTAAATTTGTGAACATAACAAATAAAGAAATTAGTATATGTAGAAAAGAAGTCTTCATTGCCTTTCATGCCGACATGTTGGTACATTAGCCCCAATGTGCCATAAACATTCAGCTTATTGTTTTTATAGTAGATGAAGGTTAAGGTGAGTTGATTGGTTTCATCATTGCCAGAACCTAACCTAACAAAAATGCTTTCATTTATTTTGGTTATGCGAGATTAAGTATTTTTGTCTATTGATTTCTATTCCTTTCTTGTTGCAGTTGTGGGCACGAGAGCAAGCGCTGTCAGCCATGCTTGATAAGTATGTATGTGAGACACAGCAGCAGATCACCAGAGAGGTGTTAGATCGGTTAAGTGGCCTCAGCGAGGAGTAAGTGATCCTTAAAGAAATAATAGTCTAATGCCTATCTCATATTAAAGCTGAACACCAGGCAAATAAAAAAAAAGACCCCCCTGTATTCATTAATACATCCTCAAATGTATTTTTAAAATGCAAGTAGTGCAAGTACCTGAATCCGACTTGCTATCAGCCTCTTGAAATTCCAGACTGCAGGAGCATAAAGAGCCAATCAGTTGTGTTGTGGTGCAAAGAACATGCTGATAAGAGGAGAGAGCAGAGTGACCGTAAATTGAGCATTGTACTGTTTCTCCTTTAGCAGTCCAGTTATAGGCTGGGGGGTGGGGAGGAGAAAGTGTTCCTGTACTGCAGCAAGGAAAATCACATGTCCTGCCCTGGAAGACGGGGCTGTGGAAGAGTTGTGTGAATCTCTGGACCGAATGGACAGAAATACAAATCCTTTGGCAAGTAAAAATGCTCCTTTTATATGTATTTTGTCTGTGTATTTAGCTGTTTGCCTGGGATACAGCCTTAAAGAGTAATGGTGAGAAGTGTTTGGCATAGCAAACAATTAGAAGTCATTTCTTGACTAATCTGACAGCGCTCTGTGCCTAAGTTCCCCTAAGAGTCAGATGGTCACACTACGTTTACTTTTAGGCCTTGTTCACACCATCCTCAGTGCGTTCCGACCCCATTGTGGCCGGAACGCACTGGATCGCATTGCGGCTGGCTTAGTTTGTTATAGGGTCCGGTCCCCAAAAAATGCTGCCTTGCGTTCCCGTGCGACCGATCGCATTGCGGCCGGACGACGTGGCTGTAGTGCCATTCAGTTCAACGCACCGCCACACCCCCTCACGCCCCACAACTAACTGAGCCAAACTCAATGCAATCCAGTGCGTTCCGGCCACAATTGAGGATGGTGTGCATGAGGCCTTACATTGCACATGCATGCGCATTGACGTGTTTTTATGCATTGTGTTTGCATGCTTTTTAATACATGCATTTTAATGTGTTTACTGAACAAGGGGCAGGTTGATTTGCAACTATTTGTGTGGCAAATTCCTGATTGCAGTTAATCAGAATTTATTCTGCTCAAGTCAGACCATAATGGGTTTTGATTGGTTGCTCTTGGTTAAGAATTAGCACCCTTTTATGAATATGGCAGCATATGCAGAATCAAACATTTTAAACCATCATCATGCCCTGATAAGGTGATTTACATCAGGACAATTTACCTTTTATACAGTAAGTGTATCTCTAGAAATAAATTCCTCAAATAAAACCTTCCTCAAAATAGTCATATTTGTGCAGCCGTTAATTGCAAAAAGGTTTTCTGTTTCTTATGCTTTCCATGCCATTTGGATCTGCAACAAACTGTATTGTAACTCCATCTTGTCTTATGCCAGGTCCCACAGACTTGCAGTACAGAGACACAAGTTTTTGTTGAGATCTGTGATGCGTACGCTCTCCCTGCGAAATATTACTATGGCAACCCTGACACAGATGAGGATGTCCAGAAAGATTGTCATTGTTCAAGAGCTGAAGGAGCAACATGCCTTGGAAAAGGGCAAGTGGCACTTACAGGACGAGGAGCAGTGGCAAACCCAGAGCGAGATGGTAAGCCTACATTGCTGCATCTTTTTAATTACGGCGCTATGACGTCAATTGTGCCACTTAGGACAGTGCAAGACAAGGAAAGATCCACTTCACTCAGTTTAACCCTTTAATGCCCCCTAATTATTGCTTGATTAATCTAATTGACAGCTGACTCTTCAGAGTGAACTAACCAGGGAATATGAACTGCAGTTTGAGTTACTATTGCATTGTTTGCCATAACCCAAACCTGTGTATTGGCTATTCAGGGCAAAGCGATAGGTTGACTTTAATCCCCCACCCCTTTCTAGCAGCATACACATACCTTGGCACTCCAGCTGTGCCAAAACTGCAAATCCCAACATGCATCTGCCTCTGGGAGTTATGTCTGTGGCTGTCAGAGCCTTGCAATGCCTCATGGGACTTGTAGTTCCAAAACAGCTGGAGTGCCAAGGTTCGCCATCACTGCTCTAGAGGGAGCCACAGAGCAACTACTCCTCCATTTCTTAATGGGATTTCAAGAGTCATAGATTTGTATTGTAAAGCAAAGCAATTGTGTAGCACTCAAAAGCAGAAAGCAGGATACATGGAGAAAAGTGCCGTGCATCAGCATTGTGTAGCGAATAATTTATAACACAAACTGGTATTGCATTCACATTTTTAAAAAAAAACCTTACAGTCAAATCATCTGACGTTCGAGGGTCCTTTGGTAGGATCCCTAAACGTGGCCACTTCTAAGCAGTGCATCCTAATCCCAGAGTTAGCAGTATGGATGCTGGGGAGTGGTCTCTCCTTTTTATTCATGTACACTTCTGCATCATCATTCAGGTGACATTCAGGGTCTGCACCTTCTTCTTTCAGGACAGGCTGCTAGAGATGATATCCTATATGACAAAAAAATAAGATGGCATAGTGTAGGTTGTAGATTCTGAGGGTAGGACAAAGCAGAAAAATAACATAGAACACTAAGAAAAGATAGTCGTAGATAAAACAGTGTAAGTGGGTTTTATAGGATGCTGCGATTGAATGATCTAGGAGAAAAGTATAGAACAAAAGGGTAGGACCGCTGCTTTCTGTAAATGACAGCTATTTGTTATAATAAATATCTCTTGCTTCTTTGAACAGGAAGCTCATATCTCAGAGGAGGAAAGCAAGCTGGAGGAGGAAACCTGGCAGGCACGCAGTGACTTCCAGCAGCAACTTCTTTTAGACTTGACAGAAGCCAATCATGGCATTCGCCAGCACATGGAGCGTGCCATAGGGCAGAGCCTGATACACCATGCACAGCAAGAGGCTGCCAAGAGCATGATAGAAGAGAACAGTGAATTCAAGGTGATGCTTTACTTCTTGCTTTCCATAAACACTGTACTGGCGGCATTAATGGGGCTGTGGCAGGCTGAGAACACTTTTCTAAGTGATATGTTATGTCCATTACTTTTATAATTTAGTAAACTCAACTTTCTCCATAGAGCCATAGAGATCTTTGTATGGGATGGTGTTTTCGGTACTGATGAACACACTATAATCACTTCCCCTCGCACACTACTGGCTGTTCTATGCTTGACTTCTCTTCATAGATTACCAACTTCTATTTGACATGAAGCACATTGAGTGGAATACATGAGGAGTGCAGCAGCCACTTTTCCGAGTTCCATCACACGTCTGTGTGACAAATGGCGTTGCGTGCAGCAAATTCATGTACATGATGGAAACATGTTTTTGAATTTGTCGCTACTCTTACAGGACTGTCGCCGTTATCACCACTTTACACCGAGAGACATATTTACTCCAAAATTGAATTGGTTTAGCACCTCTTTCTTTGTATTACAATGGTATTTATTGTTGCATTTGTCACAAGCATAGTGTCTCAATACTAAAGTGTCGTAAATAAGAACTTCAAGTAGCTTAAACTCTCAAACTTATTTTTCAGGATTGAGTCCAGATAAAAATTGCCCAGCAAAGTATTTCTTTCGCTTTTGGCCAAATCACTTACAGTCATCATGTTTCCAAACAGCTGGCTTAATTTCTCTCAGCTCAGATTCCCTGAACTTCCTGCCCAGTACAAGATCACAAGGGACAGGACGGTCTCCAGCAGATGTCCATATACAGTAATACCTCGGTGCACGAACGCTTCTGTTCGTGAACAATTCGGTTCGCGAACAGAAAGTTGGGCAAAGTCTTGTTTCCGTTCACGAACTCCACATCGAGTGACGAACACGACCACGGCCGTCTTCCCCGCTCTGACACATGGTTGTGGCTTCCTCTAGTCGAGATCACGGTCACAGACAGACCTATGCACACTTGCTGTGAAGCTTTTTTTGTGTGCTTTTTAGCACATACAGTACTGTACAGTATTATTCAATCCAGCATGGCTCCAAAGAAAGTGCAGAGCAAGCATGGTGGAAAAAAGAACCTTATGGGGAAATTTGATTCGATTTGCAACCAATTCGTTTTGCAACCAGAAACGTGGAACGAATTAAGTTCGTGAACCGAGGTACCATTGTACTAGTTTGGAGAAGGAGGAGGGAGGATGGAGAAACAGGGGAAAGGGGATTGGCTTGCCTTGCTGTGTTTGTGTGCTTTGTAAAAACACACAGACACAGCTTGCTAGCACACACAAGGGTGGATCCACAGGACCCTGCAAGGGAAAGGAGCCACCCTAAAATAGGATGTCAGGGGACTAGATGATTCTGCTGGAAACGTTTAAACATCAAGGAGCAGTATCCACTGTAATTTAATCAGCATCTGAAATAGCTTAACAACCTTTGTCTATTTCAATGTTGCTTGAATTTGGCGCTTCACTTGGCCATACCGCCAGACAAGAGTTGCAACTACTGGCTGCTCTGAGTGTATGAGGAAGAAATCCCAAAGTTATTGGATACTGAGGTTTAGGAACCCCTCATGATGTATCTCTAATGGTGATGAATCCACAGAACAAGGTTTGTATTTATTTACTGTTCAAGTAAATAAAGTTTGTTCAATGTCAGCACTATTGTGACTCCAAATGATGCTACAGGCCTGCTGATCCTGCCAGTGAAGACGGATTAATGCAGCTTCCTGTGATGTGGTGACCATACTTTTGCACTGTTCCTGATTGAAATCTGTTTATAATCACTTAATTGCCCTGAATTACCACATTAGACATCAGACAGGTGGTGATATGCTTTACCCGCATTTGGTAACTAAAATGGTGGGTGTATGCTTTACCCGCATTTTGGAACTAAAAAAAAAAAGACAGTTGTTTATGCATGAAACTGGCCTGTTAAGGGGATTATATTCCTAATTTCTCTGCAAATTCAATAGGCAATACCTCTTTTTGACAGATTATTGCTTTCCATAAACACTGTACTGGCGGCATTAATGGGGCTGTGGCAGGCTGAGAACACTTTTCTAAGTGATATGTTATGTCCATTACTTTTATAATTTAGTAAACTCAACTTTCTCCATAGAGCCATAGAGATCTTTGTATGGGATGGTGTTTTCGGTACTGATGAACACACTATAATCACTTCCCCTCGCACACTACTGGCTGTTCTATGCTTGACTTCTCTTCATAGATTACCAACTTCTATTTGACATGAAGCACATTGAGTGGAATACATGAGGAGTG
The DNA here is from genome assembly GCF_000935625.1 of Nanorana parkeri. Classification (NCBI taxonomy): domain Eukaryota; kingdom Metazoa; phylum Chordata; class Amphibia; order Anura; family Dicroglossidae; genus Nanorana; species Nanorana parkeri. Next base: position 30,813 of record NW_017308778.1, on the reverse strand, counting down.
CAGCAGCCACTTTTCCGAGTTCCATCACACGTCTGTGTGACAAATGGCGTTGCGTGCAGCAAATTCATGTACATGATGGAAACATGTTTTTGAATTTGTCGCTACTCTTACAGGACTGTCGCCGTTATCACCACTTTACACCGAGAGACATATTTACTCCAAAATTGAATTGGTTTAGCACCTCTTTCTTTGTATTACAATGGTATTTATTGTTGCATTTGTCACAAGCATAGTGTCTCAATACTAAAGTGTCGTAAATAAGAACTTCAAGTAGCTTAAACTCTCAAACTTATTTTTCAGGATTGAGTCCAGATAAAAATTGCCCAGCAAAGTATTTCTTTCGCTTTTGGCCAAATCACTTACAGTCATCATGTTTCCAAACAGCTGGCTTAATTTCTCTCAGCTCAGATTCCCTGAACTTCCTGCCCAGTACAAGATCACAAGGGACAGGACGGTCTCCAGCAGATGTCCATATACAGTAATACCTCGGTGCACGAACGCTTCTGTTCGTGAACAATTCGGTTCGCGAACAGAAAGTTGGGCAAAGTCTTGTTTCCGTTCACGAACTCCACATCGAGTGACGAACACGACCACGGCCGTCTTCCCCGCTCTGACACATGGTTGTGGCTTCCTCTAGTCGAGATCACGGTCACAGACAGACCTATGCACACTTGCTGTGAAGCTTTTTTTGTGTGCTTTTTAGCACATACAGTACTGTACAGTATTATTCAATCCAGCATGGCTCCAAAGAAAGTGCAGAGCAAGCATGGTGGAAAAAAGAACCTTATGGGGAAATTTGATTCGATTTGCAACCAATTCGTTTTGCAACCAGAAACGTGGAACGAATTAAGTTCGTGAACCGAGGTACCATTGTACTAGTTTGGAGAAGGAGGAGGGAGGATGGAGAAACAGGGGAAAGGGGATTGGCTTGCCTTGCTGTGTTTGTGTGCTTTGTAAAAACACACAGACACAGCTTGCTAGCACACACAAGGGTGGATCCACAGGACCCTGCAAGGGAAAGGAGCCACCCTAAAATAGGATGTCAGGGGACTAGATGATTCTGCTGGAAACGTTTAAACATCAAGGAGCAGTATCCACTGTAATTTAATCAGCATCTGAAATAGCTTAACAACCTTTGTCTATTTCAATGTTGCTTGAATTTGGCGCTTCACTTGGCCATACCGCCAGACAAGAGTTGCAACTACTGGCTGCTCTGAGTGTATGAGGAAGAAATCCCAAAGTTATTGGATACTGAGGTTTAGGAACCCCTCATGATGTATCTCTAATGGTGATGAATCCACAGAACAAGGTTTGTATTTATTTACTGTTCAAGTAAATAAAGTTTGTTCAATGTCAGCACTATTGTGACTCCAAATGATGCTACAGGCCTGCTGATCCTGCCAGTGAAGACGGATTAATGCAGCTTCCTGTGATGTGGTGACCATACTTTTGCACTGTTCCTGATTGAAATCTGTTTATAATCACTTAATTGCCCTGAATTACCACATTAGACATCAGACAGGTGGTGATATGCTTTACCCGCATTTGGTAACTAAAAAAAAAAAGACAGTTGTTTATGCATGAAACTGGCCTGTTAAGGGGATTATATTCCTAATTTCTCTGCAAATTCAATAGGCAATACCTCTTTTTGACAGATTAATACTGTAATGATGAAGGTGAGCATGAATCACCTTGACATGCATGTAAACATCTTCCAGATCACTCCAGATGTCAAAAGGCCTGTGGTGTTCTATTTTTGGCACGGAACCCACTCTGGATGGTGGAAATAAATAATTGAACGCAGTCCAGATGGTGTATTTGTATTTGGACAAAATTAAATCAAGGTTTCTTACCTCAGACTGAGTATTGGAGGGAATTCTCTGCTTTGCTTCTCCCATCTCCTACTATTCGCAGGTTGTTTTCTATATTTAATTTTTCTAACTTCGGATGACAGGAGCGTCTGCTGGAAGCTGCAGTGGAGAGCGTGTACATCACAAGCAGTAATGTGAACAATCTGGTTCAAAGCTATTATCAAATCACGGAGCAAATTCTAAAGGATTATGAAAAGGAAAAGAGTAAACAGTTAAAGGCCGCAAAAGGTAATTTATTGGTGGGAGATTATGTATACTGAGTCATTGTCAGCGATTTACTTAGACTGGTGTCCATGGAATTATCTTATGCTGACACGTCTATTAACAGGTGTACATAGGCTTCAGATATCTAATGATCTGGCCATTTATAGTTGGAACTGACAGCAATCTAATGTCTATGAGGCACCTTTAGACAGTCTGTTACAACTATTCTTGGGGGATCAGTTAGGTTAGATGTAGCCCATGCCTAACACATGCATCCTGGGAAGGTTACATCAGCATTGCATTTCTGGGAAATCTCATCTGAAATCTCATGGAAACGCATTTTTTCCCCCTGAGATGATGAGCATGGTCACATGTGCCAAAGTTCCAGGAAGTAAAGGGAGATGGATTCATCTGCCCTTAGTAAAAATGGCCACTGTGAGAAGAATAGGGGAAGGTAAATAAAAATAAAGGATGCAAAGAATAGAAAGCCGGCAATTATCTATAAGTATCTGTTTATAGATTGTCATTACTAAACATTTCCAAAGGCGTCTTTGTTGTCATTTTAAAGATAAGAGCAACATTTCTCTTTAATGCCCTTCAACAGATCAACAGCGTTGAGATGAACTCTGCAGATAGGGTTCTTACAGCCATCAGCTTTTACTTCTATGGCTTAAACCTTTTTTCCAAAAAAGAATAAAGTTGCTGTTACTGCTTTAAAAGTGTTTTGCTTTAATTTGTCTATGACTTGAAATCCATCCACACCTTCAATTCCACCTAAAACTACCCTGTCCGCAGGGTGGCAACATTGGTGTGTGATTTCACTGCACAATGAACAGAGTTGTCATCCTATTACAGAAAATGGAAAAATATTGTGGGGCTTAGAAAAACAAAAACTGCTGTGTTAATGGTGGTGAGAGGCGGCTTCATACATGTCATGTTTTATTACCAGTTAAGATACTTGAATGTATTTTTAAGGTTTAACGCCTGAGTTTAGTGTCACACAATGTAAACAGCTGATATGTGAATGTGATCATGTTACAATTGTAAAGTAGGTGTTATCCCAATTTGGCTGCAAAAGTGGAAATACACTTTAAAGTGACTCTGTCATGAGAAAAGCGCAGCTGCTGCCATTTGCTGGCCTCCTCTTGAAATTGCTGGTTACCTGGCTGTGTCTGACTTGAGTATTTTCGAGTCAAAGACACAGAACAAGTTTGCTGTAAATGAGCATCAGGAAACCTTTAAAGCTCTCTATACCTGCTCTGGGCTAGCAACTCAGACAGCACTGAAGCCAGAGCATCAGCATGACAGCCAGGGAACTATCACTCTCAAAGGGAGAGTTCATCAATGACAGCCTCTGTTATTTTGTCATGACGAGTTCCTTTAATTTTACAGAGGAGTTTAAAACTATGATTATAACTTGCTTTTTATAGCTTTCTGTTGGCCTTATCACTTGTTATACTTTTATTATCCTCATGAGGTGAGAAAAATGAGGGACCTCTGGACTTATTCATGGTAACACTTGCAGAATGCAGAATGAAATAGATAATATTACCATTTACTTATTTCACTTAAATGTTTTCTCTTTTCAGATAATACAGTTCGCACAAAATTGCACAATAACAAGAAACCGACCAGCAGTGAAAAGGCTTTACAACAGGAATCCGGTCACAATCTCCATAGAAGGTTAGTGGCAAAGAATTAATCAGAATGCATGACTAAGTTTGGCTCCTTAAAATGTTTCCTTTTTTCTCATGAAGTCTTTAGTACAAGCACAACGCATATGTGTACTGATGCTGCCTAGTAATGTACAGCGAGTCAGCGAAGTGCCCGGCAGGAAGTCCAGCACATGCAATTACACAGAGATAAACTGTCAGTCATAATTGACAGCCGTTCTCCGTGCAGTCAGGTCCTGGGCACCTGCTATAGATCCAATTTATCTCTAATTCCAAGAAACATCCTATTATCTTACTGTACACACAGTGAAGTTAAAAGTCCAGTTCATCGTGGATTGTTTTTGCTACCCACTCAATTATTATATCACCAAGCACATTGTTTCCAGCAATTTGCAACCACCATTCTCTCTTTTATTTTACCACTCATCCTTTTTTTCCCCACCCTTGGCCTAAATCATCCCACCCTCCCCATCCACAGATCTGTACTTACCGAGATCTGATGGGCATGGCTCTGCTGCTGTTTTTATCCAACGTTTCAGTCCTCCGTCTTGTGGCCACACCTGCACATTACAGCTCCACAGACTTCTATGGGGCAGTCTCCCAGCCCGGAGAAGTAGGAAAGTAGAGGGATAATTTGAGGGACAGACTGAGCAGCCTCTCATTAACATACAATGCTTCTAAGTCTTTAACCCTTTGTTAGGACGCAGC